>NC_057798.1:430381698-430446658 GCF_018294505.1 Triticum aestivum | reverse complement strand
CAAAATGGTTGATAAGATCTACGTCACTCACATCCCCAAGCGGGAGCGCAAGTGCGCATTAAGGGACGTCTACGTCGTAGAGCCGGTCGCCCCAAAATTCAACCCATGGTCGGCTTGTCTGATCACCTTCGATCGAAAGGACCACCTGACCAATATCCATCACGAAGGTTCAGCAGCTTTGGTCCTCAACCCAATCATCGATGGCTTCCACCTCACGTGAGTCCTTATTGACAGTGGCAGCAGTCTTAACCTGCTTTACCAGGACACTGTCCGCAAAATGGTATTGATCCGACAAGCATCAAGCCCACTAAAACCACCTTTAAAGGAGTAATACCTGGTGTAGAGGTCCGTTGCTCGGGCTCAATAACATTGGAAGTCATCTTCGGCTCGTTAGACAACTTCCACAGCGAAGACCTGATCTTCGATATCGTCCCCTTCCGCGGTGGTTATCACACACTGCTCGGACGAACCGCTTTTGCTCGATCCAACACGGTCCTGCACTACGCTTATTTAAAGCTCAAGATTCCTGGTCCACAGGGCGTCATAACAGTCAATGGAAACACAGAACGCTCCTTCCATACAGAGGAGCACACCGCAGCCCTCGCGGCCAAAGTACAGAGCGGCCCTATCAAGCCGCACACCTCATCGGCCATCAAACCACCGGACATTGTTAAACAAGTCCGATCAGTTCCGCATGCTGACAGCTCGGTAAATCCAAAGCTAGACTAGCAGTTTCGCTTCCGTCGATCGCCGCACACACCCGCGGAATTCATACGCATGCATAATTATGCACTCAAGATACCTTGGGCATCAACGGAGGCACAATACGGACAGGTCTATAGTACGTTTTGACCCTGTATGACCTTCCACTTTTTTTTCTTCGATTATTTTTTCTCTTCTACCATAGGTGCATTCAAACCTATATATCCTACGGACTTACAAGGACTCTCCTCGATCCCAGTTTCGTGCGGATAGCCGAAGACCATTCCTCTTAAGGAACCTCTCTCTCCAAGGCGAAAGCGGCGCAGACGTGCGGCAGGATGTCCAAAGGATTCTTTAGACCAAACTTTATTCAAGGACCTGTATCAAGCTTTTCATCTTATTCTTAGACCCCCAGCATGTAAAATGGACTTGGTTCTTAAGTTGCCCTTTGTAAGATTACGTTTTGACGTATCAATTAGATTCTAGTGAAGACATTTTTTTTGGTATCGACCTTATTCATAAAACTGTATTCCGTCCCCCTAGTTGTTTCACTCACACACCTTGGCACGCATTGCCAGGGGCTATATGTGGCCACATAGGTGTTGCCAAACAAAAGCCCGAATAGCTTTATAGCACACTTCAGCGTCCTGAACCTGGCATTATATGCATCGGCTCCGAATCATGTCTTTGGTCAATAGTTGGGTTGCCCGGCTTCTGTGTTTGCTACCTTACATTCCGTTTGTTCGGCTAGGGTAGTAAAGGGAGAATTACTGCGATTGTGTTTCTGGTTCGTCATGTCAAGCACCTCAGTAGACAAAGCCGAAAACTGACTATCATGATGCGGTGAGAGCTAGTCAGCCACTTGGCGACTTACTAAGTCTTTAGCGATTTTTTCCGTATTATACAAAGGAATGTTTTTCCAGTCACATACCTAACACATCCGCATCCGGATAGCGGCGTACATACCAGGGTCTATCTTATAGCCCCATCGTCAAACTCCTATGGCTAAGTGAGAGTGGTAAAGCCACATAGTCCGATTGCCTGGTTCGCCGCACTGACACCACCTTTACGAACCAAGACGTTGGGTCAAGTGCGATCATGTGCTATTCCGAACACCCCCGTAGTACCTTCGTGGGGGCCATTCGGATACATTCATTCGAACATGATGTCCTTTGAGCATTGACCCTCTATCAAGCAAGCATCCTCTAGGAGGTCTTCTAAGTAGCGCTCCGGCGTGCGGTGGTCCTTGCCCCGGGAGGGCCCTCAACTACAGTAACATCGGCATTCATCTTCGCTCAATGCATCTTGACACAGGCGAAGGCCATCCGTGCACCTTCTATGCATACTGACCGCTTGATTGCATCAATTTGGGGCAAGGCATCTAGGAGTCGCTGCACTAGGCCAAAATAGCTGCTCGGAATGGGTTCGGCTGGCCACAGCCGGACTATGACATCCTTCATGGCCGCTCCGGACATCTTATGCATCTTGGCCAACTGCGCCAGTTGGTCGTTCAATAGCGTCGTGCGCTCCTGCATCGCGAACTACTGCCAGAATAGCTTGTCTGTCGCATGCCCCTCCTGGGCTCGAAAGAATTGCGCTGCATCGACGACACTCTTCGGAAGATCCGCAAAAGCGTCTGGAGAACTCCATAGTCGATTAAGCAAGGCATACCTCTGATCGCCAAACTTAGACTGTAAAAGTAAGGGCTTACCAGCCGCTATCTGTCCGGCCTATCGGATCTCCTCGCGAGCCGCTCGGGATTCGGACCTCGCCTCTTGGGCTTCCTGAAGGGCCTTGGCGAGTTCGACCACCTTAGCTTTATTCTCCTCCTCGAGGGACTTGCACCTGCGAGTGGCGTCCTTGAGCTCTTTCTCCACTTTGGATACCCGCTCCTCGAACTAGTGTTGGGTGGCCTGTTCGGCCTTCAAATCTGCAGCCGCTTTATCAGCGGCCGCATTGCTCAACCTTGCCTGCTCCTTCACCCAGGAAAGTTCACCCCTAAGGGTCTCGACCTCAGCAGCGCCATCTACAATTATGCATATAGCAGCGCGTAAGCTTCAACTTAGCATTTGCAAATTAATACAATCATGTACAGAGTACTTGAAACATACCTTGCGCCTTGTCAATCCGCTTTTTAATAAGGATAATGTCCTCGTCGGACAGCTGCAGTTTCTGCTTCAGTTCGGAAACTTCGGCGGCCTGAGCAGTCGCTGCTAACATTGAAGCTTGTTTTTTACCAAAAAGATAAGTATGTCATTTCCTGCGGATGTCTATAGATCCTCTGTTCGCCTTTCTACATGGGCCGAACAAAGTCTCATGGGCTACTCGAGGGAGTCCTGGATTAGGGGGTCCTCGGACAGCCGGACTATATACTTATGCCGGACTGTTGGACTATGAAGATACAAGATTAAAGACTTCATCCCGTGTGCAGGTGGGACTCTCCTTTGTGTGGAAGGCAAGCTTGGCAATTCGGATATGTAAATTCCCTTCTTTGTAATCGACTCTGTGTAACCCTAGCCACCTCCGCTGTCTATATAAACTGGAGGGTTTAGTCCGTAGGACAAGATTAATCAGAATCACAGGTTAGCTTCTAGGGTTTAGCCTCTATGATCTCGTGGTAGATCAACTCTTGTAACACTCATATCATCAAGATCAATCAAGCAGGAAGTAGGGTATTACCTCCATAGAGAGGGCCCGAACCTGGGTAAACATCGTGTCCCCCGCCTCCTGTTACCATTAGACGCACAGTTCGGGACCCCGTACCCGAGATCCGCCGGTTTTGACACCGACATTGGTGCTTTCATTGAGAGTTCCACTGTGTCGTGATGGTAAGGCTTAATTGTTCCTTCAATCATCTATAAGGATGCGGTCCAGGGCGAGGTTTTCCTCCCCGGACAGATCTTCATATTCGGCGGCTTCGCACTACGGGCCAACTCGCTTGGCCATCTGGAGCAGATCGATAGCTACGCCCCTGGCCATCAGGTCAGGTTTGGAAGCCTGAACTACACTGCCGACATCCGCAGAGACTTGATCTTCGATGGATTCGAGCCCATGACAGGCGCGCCCTATAGCCGTGATGAGCATGACTTAGATCTACCATCGGACGCTGTTCAGGAGATCGCACCTGCAGCTGCCCCGGCTTTAAATCCGGAGCAGATCATGCCATCCGAGGACGGGAGGATGTACCCCGCCACGGAGGTCGCACACTCTGCAGCGATAGAGCCGAACACAGATTTCACTTCCAAGGAGGTATGTGTCATCGGATCCTCGGACTCGTCTTCGGCCATAGGCTCCGAACCGCGTGCATCCGTGCCCATCGGATCTAACTGGACATCGATCATGGAGTTTAGCTCCGTGGATATCTTTCAGCACTAGCCCTTGGGCGACGTGCTAAACTCATTAAAATATCTCTCCTTGTCAGGGGACTCTTGGCCGAACTATGTCCGGCTTGAATGGGAAACGGATGACGAAGGAATTCGTCACCCACCCACCACCCACTTAATAGCCACTATCGACGACTTAACCAACATGATTGATTTCGACTCCGAAGACATCGACGGCATGGACGATGATGCCGGAGAAGAACAGGAACCACCGCCCACAGGGCGCTGGACAGCCACCTCATCATATGATATATATATATATATATATGGTGGACACACCCAAAGAAAACAATGGCGAGGGTCAAAAGGATGCAACGGAGGATGATCCTCTTGGGAAGCAACCTAAGCGCCGACGTCAGCGCCACTCTAAACCCCGCCATAGCAAAAACAACGATACCAGCACAAGAGACAATAGTACTCCGGACGATGCCGAAGACGAAAACAATCCCGCCCAGCCAAGCTTCGAGCAGGCCGGACAGGAGGACGGGCAAGCAAGCCCTGATGAACAGTCAATGGATGAAGACTCGGAGGATGACAATTACATGCCCCTCTTTGAAGACGAGGTGAGCCTTGGCGATGAACAATTTATCATGCCTGAGGATCCTGTCGAGCAGGAACGCTTCAAGCGCCGGCTTATAGCCACTGCAAAGAGCCTAAAGAAAAAACAGTAGCAGCTTCAAGCTGATCAAGATCTGCTAACTGAAAGATGGACTGAGGTCCTGGCGGCCGAGGAATATGGACTCGACCGCCCAACCAAAATCTACCTGAGGCGCAGGTTGCTACCTCAATTCGAGGACGACGCACTAGAGCCTATACTACCATCGCAGGATGCGGCTGACCGACCACCTCGTGGCCGAGACAAAGCGGCATATCAGCCCGAACACCAGCCCGCACCCTGTCGCCAAACAAACAAAAACATGAAGGCCCGGGGCTACACGCATGACCTGCGAGACGAATTAAAAAACAAAGCAGGACAATCAAGATCACTCTACGGATCACGGGGTTGCGCCCCAATGCGTGACGATGACCGCCAAGCCGGATATACTAAATACAAATCCATACGGGATGAATACAGCAGGCCAGTCTCATCCGAACTGCATCGCGATGTAGCCCGGCATAGAGGCTCCGCAAACCCCCTATGCTTCACTAACGAAGTAATGGAGCATGAATTTCCAGAAGGGTTTAAGCCTGTCAACATCGAATCATATGATGGGACAACAGACCCCGCGGTATGTATTGAAGATTTCCTTCTCCACATTCACATGGCCCGCAGTGATGATCTACATGCCATCAAGTACCTCCCACTAAAACTCAAGGGACAAGCTCGGCATTGGCTGAATAGTCTGCCGACAAACTCCATTGGCAATTGGAAGAACCTGGAAGACGCATTCCTTGACAACTTCTCGGGCACTTATGTGCAACCACTAGACGCTGATGACTTAAGTCACATAATCCAACAGCCCGGAGAGTCAGCCAGGAAATTCTGGACTAAGTTCCTAACTAAAAAGAACCAAATCATCGACTGTCCGGATGCCGAAGCCCTAGCGGCCTTTAAGCATAACATCCGTGACGAGTGGCTTACCCGACACCTTGGCCAAGAGAAGGAGAAGTCCATGGCAGCCCTTACGACACTCATGACACGCTTTTGTGCGGGCGGGGATAGCTGGTTGGCTCGTAGAAACAGCACATCAAGAAATCCTGGCACTTCAGAAGCCAAAGATAGCAACGGCAAGCCCCGGCACAACACACACAAGCGTCGCAATAATGGCAATAACGCCGAAGATACGGCCGTCAATGTCGGATTCAGTGGCTCCAAGTCCGGTCAACGGAAAAAGCCATTTAAAAGAAACAATCCAGGCCCGTCCAGTTTGGACCGCATAATCGATTGCTCATGTCAAATTCACGACACCCCCGATAAACCAGCCAACCACACCAACAGACAATGTTGGGTATTTAAATAGGCCGGCAAGCTAAACGCCGAAAATAAGGAAAAGGAGCCGCATAGTGATGACGACGAGGAGCCCCGGCCGCCGAACATAGGGGGACAGAAGAAATTTCCTCCCCAAGTGAACACGGTGAATATGATATACACCACCCATATTCCCAAGAGGGAGCGGAAGCGTGCACTAAGGGACGTCTACGCGATGGAGCAGTCGCCCCAAAATTCAACCCATGGTCTTCCTGTCCGATCACCTTTGATCGCAGGGACCATCCGACCAGTATCCGCCATGGTGGCTCGGCCGCACTCATCCTTGACCCTATCATTGACGGATTCCACCTCACACGAGTCCTCATGGACGGTGGCAGCAGCCTGAACCTACTCTATCAGGATACAGTGCGCAAAATGGGTATCGATCCCTCAAGGATCAAACCCATCAAAACCACCTTCAAAGGTGTCATACCAGGTGTAGAGGCCTGTTGTACGGGCTAAATCACACTGGAAGTAGTCTTCGGATCCCCGGACAACTTCCAAAGCGAGGAGTTAATCTTCGACATCGTCCCCTTCCGCAGTGGCTATCATGCACTGCTCGGACGAGCCGCATTCGCTAGATTCAATGTGGTGCCGCACTATGCCTACCTCAAGCTCAAGATGCACGGACCTCGCAGGGTTATAACAGTCAATAGAAACACAGAGCGCTCCCTCCGTACGGAGGAGCACACTGCGGCCCTTGCAGCAGAAGTACAGAGCAGCCTCCTTAGGCAGACCTCCAATTCGGCAATAAAGCCCTCGGACACCGTCAAGCGAGTCTGAAGTACTCTGCAACAGGATCATCCGGCCCGTCCAGAGCTCGCCTAGCAATTCGGCCTCCGTCCTAGTCCTAGTCAAGTGGTGAAATTTGTGCCGCGCGTAAATAATTATGCACTTAAAATACCAGACAGAGGCACAGCTAGACTGCGGTCCACAATGCGGATCAACCGCCCCAGGATCCGTATACCTTCACGCATTTCTTTCTTTCAGGTCCCTATCTTCTTTAGGCTCTTTTGATAACCTAATTATCAGACCCATCACGGGATGGAAAGACCAAGGAGGGAAGGAGCTTTGACGTATAAGGGAATCCTCAGGTGGTCTCTGATAACGATTGCTATACTTGTTTTACATACCTACACGCAGCTCGCTCTTGGTTAGGGCATGTCAAATAAGTCCTATTTTTCCTTATCGCACTACTTGTATACATACTCCTTGACGTACCATTCAAATAACAATGGAAAATAATGTATAGCGTTAGCTTATTACTACATTCTCTTTCCTTTTTCCTTGATTGTTTATTTATTACAAATCGCACCCGTACAATCTGGTACGTTTAGTTCGCCAGGGGCTCCAGTGTACCCCATAACATGGTAAGAAAGTCCGGACACTTTCGACAGTGCGGCGCCCCGAACTTAAAGCATTATATGCATCAGCTCCGAATCATGTCTTGGGTCAATAGTTGGGTTGCTCGGCTCCTGTGCTTGCTACCCTACATTTCGCTATATCGGCTAGGGTACTACGATTGTGTCCCGGTTCTTCTGGATGAGCACCTCAGTAGAGAAAGCCGAAAAGTGACTGTCATGATGCGGCGAGAGCTGGTCGTTGTTCGAGAGGTTTCAAATCCTTAAAGATTTTTTCCGCTTCATGCGAGGAATCGGTCCTTGTCCGATTTAGGCGTGTATAGCGCCCCAAGTTCGACCTTCCAAATCCCAGGGGCTACGCCGAAATTTAAAATTATAGAACTTCTATGGCTAAGTGAGAGTGATAAAGTTGCATAGTCCGATTGCCTGGTTCGTTGTGCTAAACACCTCCTTAAAGGACCAAAAATTTGATAAAGAGTGTCTAGATTTATCCCGAACACCCCTGTACTAGTTACATGGGGGCAGAAGTCGACGAGTGGCCAACTCTCAGATTTTGTAAGCGGTCGCACAGGAGGTAAAATTTTAAATCAACAAAACGTTATATTGCGCAAATGAACTTGTTTCATATTACAGGATAAAATGAGTGCATTCACTCAAAGATTACATCCTTAGCACATTGCTCCGCCACAAGCCGGGAGCCCTTCAGGACACTATCATAATACTTTTCGGGCCGGCGGTGCTCCTTGCCCTTCAGTGGCCCCTCGGCCATCAGCTTTTCGGCATCCATCTTTACCCAGTGCACTTTTGCGCAGGCGAAGGCCATTCGCGCACCTTCAATGCAAACTGACCGCTTTATGACTTCAAGTCGGGGCAGGAACTCACAAGCCGCTTCACGAGACTGAAGTAGCTGATGGGCATAGGCTCGGCAGGCCACAGCCGGACTATGACGTCCTTCATGGCCAGTTCAGCTGCCTTGTGCAGTTTGACCAGTTGCTTCAGCTGGTCGCTCAAGGGCATCGGATGTTCTGTCCCAAGATATTGAGACCAGAACAACTTCTCCGCCAAGCTCCCTTCTTCGGCTCGGTAGAACTCTGTGGCATCAGATATGCTGCGCCGCGGATCTGCGAACGCTCCTGGAGAGCTCCAAATTCGGGTAAGTAAAAAGAATGTCTCCTTCACATGCTTGCTTTGCATAATGAATTCCTTACCCGCCGCAATCTTCTTGGCCACCTGGATCTCCTGGAGGGCCTTCTGGGCTTCCGTTTTGGTGTCTTGCACGCTCTAGAGGGCCTTAGCAAGCTCAAACTCTTGAGTCTTAGATTCACGCTCCAAGGACTCGTATTTCTGGACGAAATCCTGGAGCTCTTGTTGGACCTCGCTGACCTGGGCCTATTGCTTCTCGTGCTCGGTGCGTTCCTTGGCCGCTTTGTCATCGGCCTCGGCCAGCGCCTTCTTCAGGGCCGCCACTTCGGTCGTGGCCCCTATCAAAGTTCATGACACTTCTATCAGCAGAAAGCATGTATTCTTTACAAATATCCAGATGGGCATGCGTACCTTGACTTTCCTCATGCCGCCTCTTCGCGGGGCCGAGCTCTCCCTCGGTCCGCTCCAGGTCCTGATTTAGTCCAGAGACCTCCATAGTACGAGCGGCAGCAGCCAGCAGCGACTAAGGGAGTCCTGGATTAGGGGGTCCTCGGACAGCCAGACTATATACTTTGGCCAGACTGTTGGACTATGAAGATACAAGATTGAAGAGACTTCGTCCCGTGTCCGGATGGGACTCTCCTTTGCACGGAAGGCAAGCTTGGCGATTTGGCTATGTAGATCTCCTTCTCTATAACCGACTCTGTGTAACCCTAGCCCCCTCCGGTGTCTATATAAATCGATGGGTTTTAGTCCGTAGGACAACAACAATCATAATCATAGGCTAGCTTCTAAGGTTTAGCCTCTACGATCTCGTGGTAGATCAACTCTTGTAATACTCATATCATCAAGATCAATCAAGCAGGAAGTAGGGTATTACCTCCATCAAGAGGGCCCGAACTGGGTAAAAATGGTGTCCCCCGCCTCCTGTTACCATTAGCCTTAGACGCACAGTTCGGGACCCCCTAACCGAGATCCGCCGGTTTTGACACCGACATTGGTGCTTTCATTGAGAGTTCCATTGTGCCATCGCAATAAGGCTTGATGGCTACTTCAATCATCTTCAATGACGCGGTCTAGAGTGCGGTTTTCCTCCCCGGACAGATCTTCGTATTCAGCGGCTTCGCAATGCGGGCGAACTCGCTTGGCCATATATATGGTGGACACGCCCAAAGAAAGCAATGGCGATGAGGCAATCGAGGATATTCCCCCTGAGAAGAAATCTAACCACCGGCGTCATAGGCGCCGCTCTAAGCCCCGTCAGAGCAAAAATAGCGATACCGGCACAAATAGCAATCCGGATAGTGCCGAAGACGAAAACAATCCCGCCCAGCCAGGCTTCGAGTAGGCCGAACAGTAGGATGGGCAAGCTAGCCCTAAGGAATAGGCAATAGATGGAGAATCAGAGAATGACAATTACATGCCCCTCTCCGAAGACGAGGTGAGCCTCGGCAATGAAGAATTCACCGTGCCTGACGATCCCGTCGAGCAGGAGCGCTTCAAGCGCCGGCTTATAGCCACAGCAAAAAGCCTGAAGAAAAAGCAGCAGCAGCTTCAAGCTGATCAAGATCTGCTAACTGGCAAATGGACCAAGGTCCTCGCAGCCGAGGAATACGGACTCGAGCACCCTACTAAAAGTTACCCAAAGCGCAGGTTGCTACCTCAACTCAAGGAGGAGGCATTAAAGCTCACACTACCAGTGCATGATGCGGCTGACCGGCCACCTCGTGGCCGAGAGAAAGTGGCGTATCAGCCCGAAGTCCAGCCCGCACCCCGTCGCCAATCAAGCAAAAATACTAAGGCCCAGGGCTACACGCAGGATCTGCGAGACATATTGGAAAACAAAGCAGGATAGTCAAGATCGATCTACGGATCAAGGCGGCGCGCCCCAACGCGTGGAGATGACTGACACGCCGGATATACTAAAAGCAAATCCGGACGGGCCAAATACAACAGACCAGACTCATTTGAACTGCATCGTGATGTAGACCGGCATAGAGGATCCGCACACCTCCTATGCTTCACTGATGAAGTAATGGATCATGAATTCCCAGAAGGGTTTAAACCCATAAACATTGAATCATATGATGGCACAACAGACCCCGAGGTATGGATTGATGATTTCCTCCTCCACATTCACATGCCCGTGGTGATGATCTGCATGCCAACAAGTACCTCCCACTTAAGCTCAAAGGACCAGCTCGGAATTGGCTGAACAGCTTGCCGGCAAACTCCATTGGCAGTTGGGAGAACCTGGAAGACGCATTCCTTGACAACTTCCATGGCACTTATGTGCGACCACCGGACGCTGATGACTTAAGTCACATAACCCAACAGCCCGGAGAGTCAGCCAGGAAATTCTGGACTCGGTTCCTAACTAAAAAGAACCAAATTGTCGACTGTCCGGATGTCGAAGCCCTAGCGTCCTTTAACATCCGAGGCGAGTGGCTCGCCCGACACCTCGGCCAAGAAAAGCCGAAGTCCATGGCAGCCCTCACGACACTAATGACCCGCTTTTGTGCGGGCGAGGACAGCTGGCTGGCTCATAGCAACAGCACATCAAGAAATCTTGGCACTTCAGATGCTAGAGATAGCAGCGGCAAGCCACGACGCAACAGACACAAGCGTCACAACAATGGTGACAACGCTGAAGACACGACAGTCAATGCCGGATTCAGTGGCTCTAAGTTCGGTCAGCGGAAAAATCCATTCAAAAGAAACAATCCGGGCCCGTCCACTCTGGACCGCATACTCGATCGCTTGTGTCAAATTCACGGCACTCCCGATAAACCAGCCAACCACACCAATAGAGAATGTTGGGTGTTCAAACAAGCCGGCAAATTGAATGCCGAAAACAAGGAAAAGGGGCTGCATGGCGATGACGATGAGGAGCCCCGGATGCCGAACACAGGAGGACAGAAGAAATTTCCTCCCCAGGTAAAAATGGTGAATATGATATACGCAACCCATATTCCCAAGCGGGAACGGAAGGGTGCACTAAGGGACGTCTATGCGATGGAGCCAGTCGCCCCAAAGTTCAACCCATGGTCTTCTTGTCCGATCACTTTCGATCGCAGGGACCATCCTACCAGTATCTGTCAGGGCGGTTCGGCCGCATTGGTCCTCGACCCCATCATTAACGGATTCCATCTCACACGAGTCCTTATGGACGGTGGCAGCAGCCTGAACCTACTCTATCAGGATATAGTGCGCAAAATGGGCATCGACCCCTCAAGGATCAAGCCCACAAAAACCACCTTTAAAGGTGTCATACCAGGTGTAGAGGCCTGCTGCACGGGCTCAATCACATTGGAAGTGGTCTTCGGGTCTCTGGACAACTTTCGAAGCGAGGAGTTAATCTTCGATATCCTCCCTTTCCGCAGTGGCTATCATGCACTGCTCGGACGAACCGCATTTGCCAGATTCAATGCGATACCGCATTGTGCATACCTCAAGCTCAAAATGTCGGGACCTCGCGGGGTTATAACAGTAAATGGAAACACAGAACGCTCGCTCTGTACGGAGGAGCACACTGCGCCCCTCGCAGCAGAAGTACAAAGTAGCCTTCTAAGGCAGACCGCCAATTGGGAGATAAAGAACCCGGACATCGTCAAGCGAGTCGTACCCTGCAGCAGGATCGTCCGGCACGTCCAGAGCTCGCCTAGCAATTCAGCCTCCATCCTAGTCCCAGTCAAGCAGCAAAATTCATGCCGCGCGTACATAATTACGCAGTCAAAATACCATGGGCATAGGTGGAGGCACGACTACGACACGGTCCATAATGCGGCTCAACCGCCCTAGGATCCCTATACCTTCACACCTTTTATTTTTCAGGTCCCTATTTGCAGGAGGCCCTCCCGATAATCCGACTATCGGACATACAACAGGATGGAAAGACCAAGGAAACAAGAAGATTTGGACTACAAGGGAATCCCCAGCTGGTCTGTGATAACGATCGTCATACCTGTTTTACATACCCACATACAGCTTACCCTTGGCCAGGACATGTCAAATAGTCCTATTTTGCTTATTGCACTACTTGTATACATACGCTTTGAGGTATTATCTAAATAACAATGGAAAATAATGTACAGCGTCAGCTTACTATTACATTTCTTTATCCTTTTCCTTTACTGTTTATTTATTCCAAATTGCACCCGTACATTTTGGTACGTCCGACTTGCCAGGGGCTTTAGTGTACCCCATAACACGGCAAGAAAAGTCCGAACACTTTTGACAGTGCGTTGGGTTTGCCCGGCTCCCATGTTTTGGTACCTTACGTTTCGCTATATCGGCTAAGGTAGCACAGGGAGAACTATTGCGATTGTGTCCCAGTTCTTCCGGATGAGCACCTTAGTAGAGAAAGCCAAAAACTGACTGTCATGATGAGGCGAGAGCTGCTCGCTGTTCGAGATGTCTCAAATCCTTAAAGATTTTTTCCACTTCAGGTGAGGAATCAGCCTTGTCCGATTTAGGCGTGTATAGCGCCCCAAGTTCGGCCTTCCGAATACTAGGGGCTTCGCCAAAGTTTAAAATTGTAGACTTCTATGGCTAAGTGAGAGTGATAAAGTTGTATAGTCTGATTGCCTTGTTTGTTGCGCTAAACACCTCCTTAAAGGACCAAAAATTTGGATAAAGAGTGTTTAGATTTATCCTGAACACCCTAGTACTAGTTACATGGGGGCAGAAGCCGACGACTGGCCAACTCTCAGACTTTATAAACGGCCGCACAGAAGGTAATATTTATAATCAACAAGCATTATATAGCGCACATGAACTCATTTTCATATTACAGGATGACATGAGTACATTCATTCAAATATTACATCCTTAGAACATTCATCCACCACAAGGCGGGCACCCTTCAGGACATTGTCATAATACTATTTAGGGCAGCGATGCTCCTTGCCCTTCGGCAGCCCCTCCGTCACTAGCTTCTCGGCATCCATCTTCGCCCAGTGCACTTTCGCACGGGCCAAGGCCCTGCGTGCACCTTCAATGCAGACGGACCGCTTAATGACTTCAAGCCGCGGATAGGCACTTACCAGCCGCTTTACAAGGCCAAAGTAGCTGCCGGGCAGGGGCTCGCCAGGCCACAGCCGGACTATGAGGTCCTTCATGGCCAGTTTGGCCACCTTGTGCAGTTCGACCAGTTGCTTCAGTTGGTCACTCAAGGGCATCGGATGTTCGGTCCCAGTATATTGAGACCAGAATAGCTTCTCTGTCGAGCTCCCTTCTTCGGCACGGTAGAACTCCGCAGCATCCGATATGTTGTGCGGCAGATCTGCGAACGCTCCTGGAGAGCTCCAAATTCGGGTAAGTAAAAGGAAAGTCTCCTTCACATTCTTGCTTTGCATAATGAATGCCTTACCCGCCGCTCTCTTCTCGGTCGCCTGAATCTCCTGGAGGGCCTTTCGGGCTTCGGACTTGGCGTTTTGGGTGCTCTCGAGCGCCTTCGCAAGCTCGGACTCTTGCGTCTTGGAGTCACGCTCCAAGGACTCGAATTTTTTGACGAAATCCTGGAGCTCTTGTTGGACCTCATCAACCCGAGCTTCCTATTTCTCACACTCGGTGCGCTCCTTGGCCGCTTTGTCTTCGGCCTCGGACATCGCATTATTAAGGGCCGCCACTTCAGTCGTGGCCCCTATTAAAATTCATGGTGCTTCTATTAGCATCAACAATTTTTCCTTTATATGACATACAGACGGGGTATCGCTTACCTTTGTTCTCCTCGAGCTGCCTCTTCAAGAGGCTGAGCTCTTCCTCGGCCTGCCCCAGGTCCCGCTTTAGTCCGGAGACCTCCGCAGTATGGGCGGCAGCAGCCAGTAGTGAAGCCTGCTTATTCACATAGACATAATATGATTAGACTCCTGTGGACGTTATTTGATCCTCCGTTCGGCTTTTTTTCCGAACACCAAACAAAGCATCAGGGGCTATTGTCTATGCTGGGACATTCTCTCATAATTTAATTACTTACCTCGAAGCCTGTTAGGAGGCTGGCGCAGGCTTCGGTCAATCCGTTTTTGGTGGACCAAACCTTCACGATCACCGTACTCATAAGAGTATGGTGTTCTTCATCAATGGAAGCGCCCTGAAGCGCTTACAGCAAGTTGTCCGATGCCTTTGGATGGACAGAGGTCATCGGCACAAACGGCTTGCCCCTCTTAGGAGGGGCTGCCTACCTAAATCCGGAACCACTGGAGGTTCCGACGCAGTATCCGGCTGGGGGCCAAACTTGCTGCGGCCCCCCTCATCAAAATCCATGGGGTTCTTCCCCCCCCCCCCCATGTGCCCGGCGATGGGGATTTCTCCTTGGGGCGCCTTCAGAATTGTCCCCCTGGCCTGGTATCCTTTGAGACAACACCTCGGTGTCATCCGCGGGTCGGGGGGTGGTGACCGTCGGGAGCGAATCGTTGTTCATCGCCGACGCGCTCAAAGACCCCTCCGAGGAGGATAAGTCGATGCGGGCCTTGGACGGACTGCACGATCATATTTAACACGATAAGAAGCAATAAAGCAAAAACATGCCGGAAGTATTGTGGTATCCAGATACTTACGACTTCGCCAGGGGCTTGTCCCTGGGTAGCCACTCCTCATCGCTGTAGGCGGCCATTGTGGAGTGGTCCGGAGGGAGGATCTTCCCCTTCTTGGATCCTTCGGCCTCCCCAGATGGGGCGGCCTTCCTTTTCTTGTCCCCCCCCCCCGGTTGGGGGGGAGGACTTTCCACTTCCCCCTCCTCGTTTTCGTTGGAGGAGCGCGCCTTGGTGTCTTCGGACAATGAGTCCGAGACTACCTTGCGCCGGAGACCTTTCCTGGTCCCCGTGGCCTTCTTCTTGGCCTTCTTCTCCGGCACCTCATAGGGCGCCGGAAACAGCATCTCCGTTAGGAGAGCCGTTGCTGGATCCTCAGGTAGTGGAGCCAGACAGTCGATCAACTCCGGATCATAATCATAGGCTAGCTTCTAGGGTTTAGCCTCTACGATCTCGTGGTAGATCAACTCTTGTAATACTCATATCATCAAGATCAATCAAGCAGGAAGTAGGGTATTACCTCCGTCGAGAGGGCCCGAACCTTGGTAAACATCGTGTCCCCCGACTCCTGTTACCATTAGCCTTAGACGCACAGTTCGGGACCCCCAACCCGAGATCCGCCGGTTTTGACACTGATAGCGATGCCTGCTTATTCACATAAAACATTTTATGTTAGACTCCTGCGAACATTATTTGATCCTCTGTTCGGCTTTTCTTTCCGAACACCAAACAGAGCATTAGGGGCTACTGTCTTTACTGTGATATCCTCTCACAATTTTTATTACTTACCTCAAAGCCTGTTAGAAGGCTAGCGCAGGCTTCAGTCAATCCGCTTTTGGCGGACCGGACCTTATCAATCACCATACTCATAAGAGTACGGTGTTCTTCATCAATGGAAGCGCTGCGAAGTGCTTCCAGCAAGTTGTCCGGTGCCTCTGGTTGTACAGAGGTCATCGGCACAGGCGGCTCGCCCTCCTTAGAGAGAGGCTGCCTGCCTGGATCGGAACCACTTGGGGTTCCGAATCCGTATTCAGTTGGGGGACGAACTGACTGCGGCCCACATTATCCGAGCCCATGGGGGTCTTCCTGCCCATATGCCCGGTGATTGGGATTTCGCCTGGGGGCGTCTCCGGAACTGTCTCCCCTTGGCCTAATATCCTTCGAGAAAACACCTCGGTGTCGTCCGCAGGCCTGGGGGAGTACGCTGTCGTAAGCGAATCGTTGTTCATCGCCGATGGGTCCAGAGACCCCTCCGAAGAGGAAGATACCTCGATGTGGGATTTGGCTGGACTGGAGGTGCACGTTCGGCATAATAAGAAGCGATAAAGCAAACATACCGGAAGTACTATTGTGTCCGGATACTTACAACTTAGCCAGGGGCTTGTCCCTGGGCTCCCACTCCTCGTCGCTGATTGTGGCTGCGGTGGAGTGGTCCGGAAGGAAGGCTTTTCCCTTCTTGTACACCTCGGCCTCCTCATGCAGGGCGGCCTTCCTCTTCTTTCTCCCCCCGGTACAGGATGGAGGGATTTCTACCTCCTCCTCCTCGTCTTCGGAGGAGGAGGGCATCTCGACGTCGTCGGACATCAGTCTGACGTAACCTTGCGCCGGAGACCTTCTCTGGTCCCCGCGGCTGTCTTCTTGGCCTTCTTCTCCGGCACCTCATAGGGCGCCGGAAACAACATCTTCGTTGGAAGAGGCGATTCTAGATCTTCAGGTAGCGGAGCTGGACAGTCAATCTACTCCGCTATCGCTACCCAGGCCTGTGAAATCGGCATGGTGGCTTAGATTCCTCCCACGGATGTGCTGGTAAAAGGCATATCTGCAAAACATGAAAATTTACCGGATTGGCTGGGCGCTTTGCACTGAGTCTACGGTCTTCGGTTATGGGCGGTGGTACCTCAGTGGCCATGAAAAGCACCTTCCAGACGTCTTCGTGCGTCGTGCCGAAGAGCTCTCGCAGCGTCTGGTGTTCGGCTGGGTCGAACTCCCACAGATTGCAAGCCCGTCTCTAACACGGACAGATCCGGCGGAGGAGCATAACCTGGACCACGTTGACAAGCTTGATTTTCTTTCCTATCATATTTTGGACGCAGGTCTGAAGTCCGGTCAGTTCTTCCGCTGAGCCCCAGGATAGGCCCTTCTCTTTCCAGGAGGTGAGCCGCATGGGGACACCGGATCGAAATTCAGGGGTCGTCGCCCAGTTAGCGTCGCGCGGCTCGGTGATGTAAAACCACCCCGATTGCCACCCCTTCACAGTCTCCACAAAGGAGCCCTCGGGCCAGGTGACATTGGGCATCTTGCCCACCATGGCGCCCCCGCACTCCGCTTGTTGGCCGCCCACCACCTTTGGCTTCACGTTGAAGGTCTTCAGCCATAGGCCGAAGTGAGGCGTTATGCGGAGGAAATCCTCGCACACGACGATAAACGCCGAGATGTTGAGGATGAAGTTGGGGCCAGATCATGGAAGTCTAGCCCATAGTAAAACATAAGTCTGCGGACGAACGGGTGGAGGGGGAATCCTAGTCCGCGGATGAAATGAGAAAGGAATACTACCCTTTCCTTAGGTTTCGGGGTAGGGATGATCTGCCCTTCGGTCGGAAGCCGTTGCGTGATGTTTGCGGGCAGGTATACGGCCTCCCGAAGCTTTGTGATGTCCTCCTTTGTGATGGAGGAGGCCATCCACTTGCCTCCTGCTCCGTACATGTTCGAAATGGTGTTGCGGGGAAGGTGAAAGCTTGGGCGCTGGAGCTCAAGAATGGATGAGCAGAGGAAGAAGAAGGTGTGGGTGAAAAAAGGGGAATCCTTATCTCTTTATAAAGGCAATGGAAACTATGCGCCTCCCCACTTGCCCTGGAAACTCGCTTATTCCCCAAGCACCGTGTTGATGGCACGGTTGGGTTACCCACGCCCGTATTGATGAGAATCATGTGATAAAGGGACACGATCTCTGCTTCGACAAGACGTGCCAATAAAACCGCCTCGCGAGACATGCGGTAGCAGGTTGAAAAACAGTTCGAATAATGATCGGGCCGCGGCGTGATGTCACGCTATGAAAAAGTTGTCAGCAGATTAGACTCGTGGAATATTGTACTCTCTACGGTGGTATGTGGAATTTGTTTTAAAGAGCCGGACACGATTCTTGTGTTCAATATCTACTTTGGAATATTCGGAGAAGGAACCCACCTTGCAATGCCGAAGACAATCTGCGTGCCGGACTCATCGTCATTGAAGCCTGGTTCAGGGGATACTGAGGGAGTCTTGGATTAGGGGGTCCTCGGATAGCCGGACTATATACTTATGCCGGACTATTGGACTATGAAGATACAAGATTGAAGACTTCGTCCCGTGTCCGGGTGGGACTCTCCTTTGCGTGGAAGGCAAGCTTGGCAATTCGGATATGTAGATTCCCTTCTCTGTAACCGACTCTGTGTAACCCTAGCCCCCTCCGGTGTCTATATAAACAGGAGGGTTTAGTCCATAGGACAAGAACAGTCATAATCATAGGCTAGCTTCTAGGGTTTAGCCTCTATGATCTCGTGGTAGATCAACTCTTGTAATACTCATATCATCAAGATCAATCAAGCAAGAAGTAGGGTATTACCTCCATAGAGAGGGCCCAAACCTGGGTAAACATCATGTCCCCCGCCTCCTGTTACCATTAGCCTTAGACACACAGTTTGGGACCCCCTACCCGAGATCCGCCGGTTTTGACACCGACACTACTATCTATATACAGACATATTTTTCATATGGAAAGCGGCTAAAGACATTACATTGCATACCTCGAAGCCTGTTAGTAAGCTTGTGAAGGATTCATTCAACACGCTTTTAGCAGACTGAATCTTCTCAACCACCATACCCATCAAGGTACGATAATCCTCCAAGACGGATGCACTTTGCAGAGCGTCCATCGACATGTTCGGCGCTTCCGGATTAGTAAAGGTCACCACCGGAATAGCCGCTTTCCCCTCCCTCGGAGGGGCTGCCAATTCGACTCCAGAGCCGCTTGTATCTCCGGAGCAGTATTCGGCCGGGGGTCAGATGATCCAAGACCCCCGTCTCCGGTCTCCATGAGGGTTGTGCCCCCCATGTTCTCGGCAGACAAGGTGTTATCCTCTGGTGCCGTCTTGGTCCTCTCCCGCACTTCTCCGAAGCCCGGAGAGATCCTTTGGGATGAGACCTCGGTGTCATCCGCCCTAGGAGGCGGGGAAGCTTGTGGAGGCGTCTCGCTCTCCATCATCTCCGGCGGAAGATACCCCGATGACGATGATTCTTGAGGGAGATCGCGGGCCGGACTGAAACACATGGTTTAATATTATTCTTACAATTTGTAAAAGATTGGATGTAGGTAAAGCATCCTAAGGTACTTACAATGCGGCAAGGGGCTTGGCTCGAGGGCGGTGCTTGGGGATAGCTTCGGCGTCCGAATCCGAGTCATCCGAGAGGGATATCTTTACCCTCTTGGATGCTCCCTCCTCCGGATCTATGGAGGTCGCCCTCTTTTTCGCTTTGAGAGGAGGGTTCTATTCTTCTTCCTCCTCTTCTTCCTCGCCTTCATCTCCTTTGTGAGAGGAAGGAGCCTCGATCCCTCCGGACATAGTGCCCGAAGTACCATCGTGGTGGAGGTCACCTTCGGCCTCCTTGCCCTTCTTCTTCTTGTACTTCTTCACCAGTGCCTGGTAGGGCACCGGGACCAGCATCCTTATCAATAGAGGCTCAACTGGATCTTCAGGGAGCAGGGCCGGACATTTGATCTGCTTCGCCTTCTTTATCCAGCCTTGTTCAGGGGGTGGAATTTTCAGTACCCCTTCCTAAGATTGACGAACTAGGTAATGTTCAGAAATATGATACTTACTGGGGCGGCCGGATTGTTGCAGTGGAGGCCGGTGTCGTCAGACGTCCTTGGCCACATCTTCTGGCTCTTGAAGAGCAGCTTCGAGATCCCTTTGTGCGTCGTGCCAAAGAATCGTTGCAGGGTCTGTGGCCCTTCCAGATTAAACTCCAACATGTTGAGAGGCCGTCGTTGGCAGGGAGAGCTCGATAGATAAGCATCACCTGGACCACATCAGCAAGGGCGATGTCCTTTTCTATCATACTCTTGATGCGCTTTTGCAGCATCAACACTTCATCAGAGGATCCCCGTTCTAGACCCTTGTTAGTTCAGGACGCGAGCCGCAGCGAAGGTCTAGATCTGAAAGCAGGAGCGGCCGCCCACTTGGTACCGCAGGGTTTGGTGATGTAGAACCACTCCTGCTGCCATACCTTGATAGTGTCCACAAATGTCCCTTTGGGCCAGGTACAATGGCGGAGCTTGCTCACCATGGCGCCGCCGCACTTGGCGTGTTGGCCGTCGACCACCTTCGGCTTCACGTTGAAAACCTTGAGCCACAGGCCAAAGTGTGGGGGGACGCGGAGAAATGCCTCACACACGACGATGAACGCCGAGATGTGGAGCAAGGAATTCTGTGACATATCGTGGAAATCCAGCCCGTAGTAAAACATGAGACCTCGGACGAAGGGATGGAGGGCAAACCCAAGTCCTCGAAGGAAGTGGGGGATGAATACCACCCTCTCACCGGGCTTTGGGGTGGGGATGACCTGTCCCGGGGTAGGAAGCCTGTGTGTAATCTCCTCCGTCAAGTACCTCGCCTCACGTAGATCCTTGGTGTCCTTCTCCGTTACGGAGGAGGCTATCCACTTTCCCTGGGAACCAGATCCAACCATAGCCGGAGAAGTTGGGGTGAAGGGAAAGATTGGAGCTTGGGCGCTGGAGCTCGAGGACAGAGAGGCAGGAAGGGAGGAAGGTGTGGGGTAAAAGGATATATCTTCATCCGTTTATATAAGCTGCGAATATCAAGCGCCTCCCCCCTCATAAGCCTTAAACCTCGCCTATTCCCATGGGGATGTGCGAACGGCACAGTTGAATTACCCAAACCCGTATTAATGAGAATTCCGTGAAAAGGGGACACGATCTCTATTTTGACAAGACGTGGCAATGGTCGTGCCTCAAAACGCGAAGCGGGGGCTCTAAAATGGTTTAGAATATTAACAAGGCCAGAACATGACGTCTCGCCAGAAAAGTTGCCCATGGACGTGACTTATTTTGTTTTAAGTATTGTTGCCCTTACGGCTTATGGTTGTAATTCTTGGACAGAACCGGATACAGTTCTTATGTGCGGAAGACTGCTTTGGATTATTCAGAGAAGGAACCCGCCTTGCAATGCCGAAGACAATCTGCTTGCCGGATACATCATCATTGAAGCCTGGTTCAGGGGCTACTGAGGGAGTCCTGGACTAGGTGGTCCTCGGGCGTCTGGGCTATGTGATATGGGACGGACTAATGGGTCGTGAAGATACAAGATCAAGGACCTCCCCCCGTGTCCGGGTGGGACTCTCCTTTGCGTGGATGGCAAGCTTGGCATTTGGATAATGTATTTTCCTTTCTCTGTAAACCGACTCTGTACAACCCTAGGTCCCTCTAGTGTCTATATAAACCGGAGGGTTTAGTCCGTAGAGGCAATCATAATCATACAGGCTAGACATCTAGGGTTTAGCCATTACGATCTCGAGGTAGATTAACTCTTGTAACCCATATACTCATCAAAGTCAATCCAACACATCACCAGGTCTAAAGACGGGAGTTTAAAGCCCACCGGACTCTCTGCAGCTATAGAGCTTTACACCGGAGAACCGGGGGGGATCACGTCGCCGGCAGTCCCGGAGTTACGCCAGGCTCCCTCTATCATCATGAAGCCGGACTCACCTCTAGACACTAGCTCCGAACTCTCGAGGTCCGCATCATGTGAGCTTGGCCAGGGAACTTCGATCCCGCCCAACTTCATGGACTCTCGCTTCCCCATCCAAACCTCGCTCTTAAACGAGGCCCTTGACTTAATGTGATCTCTCACCATTGCGGAAGAATTACTGTTGAACTATGCCCAGCCTGCACTAGGGGTTGAGAGCGAGTAATTTTACGTCCCACCCACCAACCACTTCGTAGCCACTGTCGAGAACTTAACGGACATGCTCGACTATGATTCCGAAGACATCGACGGTATGGACGATGATGCCGATGAGAAGAGCCAGAACCCGCTGTAGGATCGGAAGTATGTCTAGAGGGGGGGTGATTATACTACTTGACCAAATAAAAACTTATCCTTTTCCCAATTTTAGTCTCAGGCAGATTTTAGCTAACTTAGCACAAGTCAAGCAATCTTAACACAATTCAAGCAAGCATGCAAAGAGTATATGAGCAGTGGAAAGTAAAGCATGCAACTTGCAAGAATGTAAAGGAAGGGGTTTGGAGAATTCAAACGCAACTGGAGACACGGATGTTTTTGTTGTGGTTTCGATAGGTGGTGCTATCGTACATCCACATTGATGGAGACTTCAGCCCACGAAGGTAACGGTTGTGCGAGTCCACGAAGGGATCCACCCAAGAAGGGTCCACGAAGAAGCAACCTTGTCTATCCCACCATGGCCGTCGCCCATGAAGGACTTGCCTCACTAGCGGTAGATCTTCACAAAGTAGGCGATCTCCTTGCCCTTAAAAACTCCTTGGTTCAACTCTACAATCTTGTCGGAGGCTCCAAAGTGACACCTAGCCAATCTAGGAGACACCACACTCCAAGAAGTAACAAATGGTGTGTTGATGATGAACTCCTTGCTCTTGTGCTTCAAATGATAGTCTCCCCAACATTCAGTTCTCTCTCACAGGATTTGGATTTGGTGGAAAGAAGATTTGAGTGGAAAGCAACTTGGGGAAGGCTAGAGATCAAGATTCATATGGTAGGAATGGAATATCTTGGTCTCAACACATGAGTAGGTGGTTCTCTCTCAGAAAGTGTAAGTTGGAAGTGTAGGTTCATTCTGATGGCTCTCTCCATGAATGAAGAGGAGGTGGAGGGGTATATATAGCCTCCACACAAAATCTAACTGTTACACACAACTTGCCAATCTCGGTGGGACCGAATTGAGAAACTCGGTCGGACCAATTCAACAAATCTAGTGGCCGTTAGAATTTTTGGTGGGACCGACATGCAACTCGGTAGGACCGATATGGTTAGGGTTAGGGCATAACATAATCTCGATGAGACCAATTACACAAACTCGGTGGGACCGATTTTGGTAATAAGCTAACCAGAGAGTTGGTCAGGTAAACTCGGTGGGACCGGTTTGCTCATTTCGGTGAGACTGAAATGTTACGAAAGGAAAACATAGAGTTTACATTGCAATCTCGGTGGGACCGATCGCTCATCTCGGTGGTACCGAAACGTCATGAAGGGAAACAGAGAGATTACAATCCCATCTCGGTGAGACCGAGATCCCTATCGGTGAGACCGATTTGCCTAGGGTTTGTGGCAGTGGCTATGACATCTGAACTCGGTGGCGCCGGATAGAAAGAATCGGTGGGGTCGAGTTTGACTTTTGGTTTAGGTCATATGTGGATGTGAGAAAGTAGTTGAGGGCTTTGGAGCATATCACTAAGCACTTTGAGCAAGCAAGCCATTAAGCAACACCTCATCCCTCCTTGATAGTATTGGCTTTTCCTATAGACTCAATGTGATCTTAGATCACTAAAATATAAAATGTAGATCTTGAGCTTTGAGCTTGATCCAATCCTTTTATCCTTAGCATTTTGAGGGATCTACTTTCCTTATCCATGCCATGCCATTCATTGAGCTTTCCTGAAATATTTGTCTAGAAATAGCATTAGCTCAATGAGCTATATGTTGTTAGGAATTACCAAAACCACCTAGGGATAGTTGCACTTTCAATCTCCCCTTTTTGGTAATTGATGACAACATATAGATCAAAGCTTCGAAAAATGATAATAAGATTGAAAAACATTCTCGCTTTGAGAAGTATGTGAAATGTTAGAGCTCCCCCTAAATTTGTGCATAGTTTAAGATTTGCTTTGGACTGCAAATGCACAATGTGTTAGGATCATGAGTTACTCTCCCATGTCACATACATCTTGGTGGAGCGCTCAAAATCATAATAATTGAATACATGCACTCATCACCAAGCAAAGTGAATGATCATATAAAGATAAAAGGATAATGTCATCCAACAAGCATTAAAGTAGCATATGATCAAACACATGATCATCCAAGTTTCACACAGGCATAAAGTATATCAAACAAGCAAACAAAGTTCAACCACCAAAACAAGAGAGGATAAAAAGCAACGCTCTCTCTCGAAGCCTATGATCTATACATTTTTCTCCCCCTTTGGCAACAAGTTACCAAAAAGTTCATAGAAAATGCATAGTACTAAATCAACTCTCAGGCTTGGTCTTCAGGTGGTGGTGTAGAAATAACGCCAAGGACGAAAGCATCAGTTGATGAAGAGGGAGCTGGTGGAGTAGGTGCTGGAGCCGGTGGCACTGAAGCTGTAGCTGGTGCAGATGAAGTTGCTCTGGTGTCTGGAATAGGCACTGCAACAGATCTCTGAGCTCTGGGCACTCTAGCAAACGCATCAGTGGTAGTCTTTCCCTTCCTCTCCTGCATGTCATCTTGAAGTTGCTCAACAACTAACTGTATCTCAGTGACCTTCACATCCAAGTCATAGAACTTCTGCTCCATGATCCTCTCCAGGCTCTCCTGGTTTTGAGTCAGGGTGGCCAATCCCTTCTCAATCCTCAGAGTGGAGGCAATCAAGTAGCCAAGATGATCTTGCTTGCTCTTCAGCAAATACTGAGATGCCTCATCAGCAGTTGGCATCTTTGCAGCCTTTTCAGTCCTTTCCTTCTCCTTTGCTTGTGCTTGCACAGAAGATGGTTCATCTTCATCCATAACCACTGTGTTGTCCTCAAAATCTGCGTAGATGGGCATGTGATCCTTGTCCAAGAGGTATGTGCCAGTGCCCATCTTGGAGTTGATTAGCTCCTGGATCTGTGGGGCATACCCACAACTTCTCTTTTGGTCGGCAGCTGTCCTCTTGATAGTTTCCACTATGAGGCTCATGACCTTGAACTTTTGAGGCACATCAAATATGTGAAGCAGGTTTATAGCATGGCCTCTGATCATCTTGTGATCACCTGACTTAGGCAAAAGAGTGTGCCTGAGGATCCAGTTGATGTTTGGCAATCCTGACAGAAGGTATGTATTGATCCAAACTTATGTGTTTCAACAGCAGCATCTGGGAGCTCCCTGTACATATGTGCCATAGAGTTGTGATCCTTCTTCTTATTGGCATAGACAACCAAGTCATCCTCTTTCTCCTTAGGTGCATTGATCAGATTTTTCCATTCTTCAACAGTTGATTGGTACCTAGTACCTTCAGAGATCCATACTATCCTTCCATTTGGATAGAAGTGAGCTGTGGAGTAGAACTGCATTATGAGCTCATCATTCCACTTTGTGAGCTTCTGCCCAACAAAGTCATCCACTCCATAAGCCTTGAAACTATCATACACTCCAGGATAGTGCTCTTCATTTTCCTTGATATATTTTCAGTCCACCCATATCATGTCACAAACAATTGGCTTCTTGTCAAGCAGCATTGTCTCATAGAAGTCCTGTTGTTCCTTTGTATGGAATCTGTAGTCCACAGCAGGTCTCCTCCTGACTGCATAGGGATCAGTCAACCTCCACTGTCTGAGACCTGCATCCTTTCTCAGCTTCATATCCTCAGCCACAGGATGAACATCATTGTGATCTGGAATTTTGGGTTTCAACTTCCTCAAGACACGTTCCTCATCATCTTCTTCTTCAACTGCAGCTTCAGGTACTAGGGCCTTGTTCTTCTCTCCAGCAGGAATGTTCCTTGTATTTCTCTTAGGTGTAGCTCTAGGCTTTGGAGCAGCTGCCTTAGGAGCTTCTTTGGGCTTTGATGAAGTAGCCCCTGACCTGATGGCATCACCCATAAACTTCTGAGCTTTAGGTGCTGGTGCAGCAACCTCTTCTTCTTCTTCCTCTTCCATCATGGAAGGCTTTCCAACAACCCTGGCCATGGTCTTCTTGACCCTTTCCTTCCTCTTCTTCCCTTCTTCAGCAGCCTCTTTGGGTTCAGATTCCAAAGGTACTTGAGTTGAGGCTCTGGCCTTAGACATGGGAATTCTTCTAGCAGGTGCTTTGGTCCTCATACCAGGCTTAGTGGCAGCAGATGTGCCATATTCCTTCTTGAGCACCTTCTTCTTGGAAGTGGCTTCATCCTCAATAGCCACATAGTCTTCATCTTCAAACTCTGAGGTTTTCTTCTTTCTGGCCCTGGTGGCTGCCTTAGGCAAGTTGCTGGGTGTGCTCCTGCTACCATCATAGCTGCTAGAGGGACTAGTGCCCTCACTCATGTGAACCTGTTCCTCAGACTTGTTCTGACTGTCACTTTGATCAGACATGTTGCAAACACTGATAGCAGACCCTATGAATAGATATAGATGAGGTACATAGGATGAGCATCACAAAGTGCAGAGGTTTTTGCAAAAGAATGAGTCAAAAACTTAGTTTTATTTTTCCACAGAAAGCATTTCGGATCTACCAATTTGTAAACTCAGTGATATCGAAGCAGCTTTTGGAACATAAACTAGTGAACTCGGTTACATCGAGTCACAGTTCGGTGGCACCGAGACTGCTAGGGTTTCACAAAGTCCTAAACTCAGTCACACCGATTTGCAATTCTCGGTCAGACCGAGAATCACATGTGCAATGGCCTTGGCCAAATCAGTGGAACCGATTTCTACAACTCAGTCGGTCTGAGGTGGTTTTGGTGGAAACCTAACCCTAAATTTTCAATCCAAACCTAATCTACGGAGCGTTTTAGCTGGATTAGATGATCTCAATTGTGGCAAGATACATGGCGAAAACAATGTGCTAGGAATCGGAGTGAGATTAGCACAAGGATCAAGTCCATACCCTAGTTTGGCGATGGACTTGCTACGGTGGCAACGGCGGAGATGATTCCCGTTGACGGCGGCGGAGACCAGTGGCGGGAGGTAGCTGGCGACGAGGAGGACGATCCGAAGACCCAGGGAGGCAGAGCAGGCTGAGCGCAGGCGAAAGAGTTCAGAGAAATTTCCAAAATTTGTCCCATGGATATATATAGCCTGACCATGTCGGTGTGACCGAGTGGAACAACTCGGTGGCACCGAGATGCATCACTGCAAGCAGTTACTGCAACTCGATGTGACCGAAAAGTTCAAATCGGTTGCACCGAGATTGAAAACCTAGATCGACTTAGTGATCTCGGTATGACCGAAATGGAAGAATCGGTCAGACCAAAACGCACAAAGAAGTTTTGGAAGTTTAAGTCTATGAAGAATCAGGGACTCCGAGTGCTCCTCACACAGAGTGGTTCGAATCTGACTTGATCAAACTTTGTGATGTAGCATAATAGAGTTTGGGACAAGAAAAGCATAGATAGCTAGAGAAGGTTCTTAGGCATTCTTGTACATCCACTTGGCAGAAGAAAATAAACCAAACAATCAAAACTACAAGTGGATGTCCTCGAATGAGTGAAATATGCAACCAACATGCTCACACAATAAAATGGCAAATGAAATATGTGGCAAAGCATGCACAACCATTCTAGCATCTATCAAGCAATTTGCAATGACTAGGTCATCTATATATGAGTATACTGACTTAGGAGTCAAATGAGAACATTTGATCATGGGTCATACTCATCGTTTAAGCTCAAGTGGGGTTGCCACTTTTACATAATGCATTGTTGTGTTCACATCATTAGAGTTTCTTTAACTCAATTCTTAGAGTAAAGCTCCCCCTAGATGTGAGATCCCCCCTTAGAGGGATGAACTAACCTTGGGTTTTGTCGATGATGACTTCATGTAGGTGTTGAAGATGTGGATGCTCAATGTTGATGTAGATAATTTGGAGCAATCCTTTGGAGTGAGTTGCACTTTCAATACCTACATGGGTTAGTCCCACAAGGAACAAACAAGGATATCCACAGACATAGAGTGATGCACACACAAAATGATGTCTATGAAAGCATTAGGTTACCTTGTCCCTTGTCTTACCAACAAGAGGGTTTGTGACTCCATGAACTAGTGCAAGATGTGGAAGTTGATTGCACTTGTCCTTGCCAAAATGATAAGAGTGAAGTATGTTGGCGGAGTCACCCTCAAGAACTCTCTAGTTCTTCTTCTTAGGGATCCACATCATCTTGATGGGAATCCCTGGAGTTGTAGTCGTACTTGATGAAGTAGAACTTAACGTAGTCTTGGGAACCCACTTGACCAAGGCCTTGGGAGCTTCTTCAAATGCATCAATCTCCTCTTGAAGCTCATCCTTGCCTTTTTGCTTGTGGTCTTGTGGTGGAAGATCATCTTGAGCTTGTGTTCCTTTGAAGGAAGTAGGATCATACTTCTCTTGTTGAGGAACAAACTTCGTCTTGGGGTATTGATCTTCTTCCCACTCAACTCCATTGGCATTGAACTTTCGTTCAAAACCAACACCTTGGTTCTTCCGGTGCCTTCCTTGCTTGCGTACAATTTCCGCGAATTGCTTACTCCCGGCAAGGCTTTTGTAAACACCTTTCTATATAATTCCCTTCAATAAGCTATTTTCTTGCTCAAGTGTAACTTGGCTAAGAGAATCATTAGTGTAATCAAGAGAACTACTAGAAGCAACAACATTGGATTCAACATGATTATTGTTACTACTAGAGGAAGAATCCTTCTTGTTCTTGTTACTAGACTTGACTTGAGGCATGTAAGTAGATAAGAGTAAATGCTTGGCAATGTAAGAAGATCATCATTGATTGCCTTTAAGAACTCATGCTCTTGCTCAAGGTTGACCTTTTCAAAGCATAACTTCTCATGAGTCCTTTAAAGTTCTTGATGATCCCCTAAGATAGTTTCATGAGCTAACTTAAGAGTGCTTAGTTCTTTAGTTAGGAGCTCAATCTTCTCCTTATCATTGTCATTCGTTTTATCTTGATTAGCATGATTAATTGACGTTTCATCATAGTATTCATCACTAGAGTTGTCAATAAGTAAATCATCATCACCTAACAAGTCATCTTCATCACTATTGAAATCAAAATACTCGGGATGTGTTACCTTTGCGCCTTTAGCCATGAAGCATCTTCCAAGTCCTTCATTTGGTGAATCAAATATGGTGTAGGAGTTAGTTGACACAAGTACTAGACCGGCAACACCTTCATCTTGAGTATGTTAGGAGTCGGAGTGATAGCTTCTCTCGGAGTGATTGTCGGAGTCGGAGCCGGATGCCCATTCACCAACATGAGCTTGATGTGTTCGTTTTGTGTAGCTCCTTGATGACTTGTCCTTCCTTTCCGGATTGTTGCTTCTCCGGGATGTTCTTCGTTCATAACGATCATCTCTACTCCTTCTTTCTCTTGGTGATGATTCTTCTCTTCTACTTCTCCTCTTAGGTGATTCTTCTCTTCTTTTGTAGGGAGCCGTACACTCATTGGAATAGTGTCCGGGTCTTCCACAATTGTAGCAATTGCGCTCTCGACTAGAAGATCTTTTGTCATTGTAGGACCTTGACTTGGAGCTTCTCTCTTTGCTTCTACTCTTGTAGAACTTGTTGAAGTTCTTCACCATTAGGCTCAATTCTTCATTGAAGGTTTTATTCTCACTTGATGATGTGGGGGCTTCACATGAGGCTTTGTAAGCACCACTTGACTTTTTGTGGAGCTCCTCCTTATCCTTGAGTGACATCTCATGAGCAACAATTCTTCCAATGACTTCGGTTGGCTTGAGATTCTTGTAATTGGGCATCATTTGGATCAAGGTGCACACGGTATCATATTTTCCATCCAATGCTCTTAGGATCTTCTTGATGATGAATTTGTCAGTCATCTCTTCACTTCCTAAGCCGGCAATCTCATTTGTAATGAGAGCAAGCCTAGAGTACATTTTAGCAACGCCTTCACCATCCTTCATCTTGAACTTGTCAAGTTGACTTTGAAGCACATCCAACTTGGATTCCTTGACGGAGTCGGTACCTTCGTGCATATCAATCAAAGTATCCCAAATTTCCTTTGCATTCTCAAGATGGCTGATTTTGTTGAATTCTTCGGGGCATAATCCGTTGAAGAGGATATCACAAGCTTGAGCGTTGTATTGCAGCATCTTCAACTCATCCGCACTAGCTTCACGGTTCGGTTCTCTCCCATCAAAGAATTCACCTTGCAAGCCAATACACATAATAGCCCAAACGGCGGGGTTATGTCCTAGAATATGCATTTTCATCTTATGCTTCCAACTAGCAAAATTAGTACCATCAAAGTAAGGACCTCTACAGTGATAGTTTCCCTCGCTAGACGCCATACTCTCCTAGGTTGTGAAACCAAGGCTATGACCACCAAAAGCTATGGAAATCAAAGAAAATGGAAACCAAAGCTCTGATACCACTTGTAGGATCGGAAGTATGTCTAGAGGAGGGTGATTAGACTATTTGACCAAATAAAAACTTATCATTTTCCCAATTTTAGTCTTTGGCAGATTTTAGCTAACTTAGCACAAGTCAAGCAATCTTAACACAATTCAAGCAAGCATGCAAAGAGTATATGAGCAGCGGAAAGTAAAGCGTGCAACTTGCAAGATTGTAAAGGAAGGGGTTTGGAGAATTCAAACGCAATTGGAGACACGGATGTTTTTGTCGTGGTTTCGATAGGTGGTGCTATCGTACATCCACGTTGATGGAGACTTCAACCCACGAAGGGTAACGGCTGCGCGAGTCCACGAAGGGCTCCACCCAAGAAGGGTCCACGAAGAAGCAACCTTGTCTATCCCACCATGGCCGTCGCCCACGAAGGACTTGCCTCACTAGCGGTAGATCTTCACGAAGTAGGCGATCTCCTTGCCCTTACAAACTCCTTGGTTCAGCTCCACAATCTTGTCAGAGGCTCCCAAGTGACACCTAGCCAATCTAGGGACACCACTCTCCAAGAAGTAACAAATGGTGTGTTGATGATGAACTCCTTGCTCTTGTGCTTCAAATGATAGTCCCTCCAACACTCAATTCGCTCTCACGGGATTTGGATTTGGTGGAAAGAAGATTTGAGTGGAAAGCAACTTGGGGAAGGCTAGAGATCAAGATTCATATGGTAGGAATGGAATATCTTGGTCTCAACACATGAGTAGGTGGTTCTCTCTCAAAAAGTGTAAGTTGGAAGTGTAGGTTCATTCTGATGGCTCTCTCCATGAATGAAGAGGAGGTGGAGGGGTATATATATCCTCCACACAAAATCTAACCGTTACACACAACTTGCCAATCTCGGTGGGACCGAATTGAGAAACTCGGTCGGACCGATTCAACAAATCTAGTGACCGTTAGGATTTTCGGTGGGATCGACATGCAACTCGGTAGGACCGATATGGTTAGGGTTAGGGCATAACGTAATCTTGGTGAGACCGATTACACAAACTTGATGGGACCGATTTTGGTAATAAGCTAACCAGAGAGTTGGTCAGGTAAACACGGTGGGACCGGTTTGCTCATTTCGGTGAGACCGAAATGTGATGAAAGGGAAACAGAGAGTTTACATTGCAATCTCGGTGGGACCGATCGCTCATCTCGGTGGTACCGAAACATTATGAAGGGAAACAGAGAGATTACAATCCCATCTCGGTGAGACCGAGATCCCTATCGGTGAGACCGATTTGCCTAGGGTTTGTGGCAGTGGCTATGACATCTGAACTAGGTGGAGCCGGATAGAAAGAATCGGTGGGGGCGAGTTTGACTTTTGGTTTAGGTCATATGTGGATGTGAGAAAGTAGTTAAGGGCTTTGGAGCATATCACTAAGCACTTTGAGCAAGCAAGCCATTAAGCAACACTTCATCCCTCCTTGATAGTATTGGCTTTTCCTATAGACTCAATGTGATCTTAGATCACTAAAATATAAAATGTAGAACCTTGAGCTTTGAGATTGAGCCAATCCTTTTATCCTTAGCATTTTGAGGGATCTACTTTCCTTATCCATGCCATGCCATTCATTGAGCTTTCCTGAAATACTTGTCTAGAAATAGCATTAGCTCAATGAGCTATATGTTGTTAGGAATTACCAAAACCACCTAGGGATAGTTGCACTTTCACCCGCCATTCACCAGACGTTGGACATCCACTTCCACATACGATGTGTGCATGGTGGACACACCCAAAGAGGATGACGATGACAGCAGGAAGGATCCGGTTGAGGACAAACCTACAGAAGCACCTCTGAAGCGTCAACCTCAGTGGCGCCGCTCAAAATCGCGTCGCGACAAAGACGGCAACACTGGCACCTGACACCATAACACTCCGGAGAATGCTGAAGACCCTGAAGCCCCTATCGAGCCAACATCCGAAAAGGATGATTGGGAGGATGGGTAAATTAACCCTGGCGAACCGATCGGGAACAAGGACTAGGAGGATAGTAATTATCTACCACCCTCCAAGGATGATGTAAGCCTCGGCGACGAAGATTTCATCGTGCCGGAGGAACCCCTCGAACAAGAGCGCTTTAAGCACCGGCTAATAGCCACTGCAAGAAGCCTGAAAAAGAAGAAGCAGTAGCTTCAAGCTGATCAGGATTTGCTCAATGACAGATGGACTAATGTCCTAGCAGCCGAGGAATACAACCTCGAACGCCCAACTAAGAGTTAAACGAAGCGCAAGATGCTACCCCAATTCGATGATGAGGCCCTGGAGCCTATACCGACAACGCGTAACGCTGTTGATGGACCTGACCGACCACCTCATGGCCGGGACAGAGCAGGAACTCAAGCCGAACACCAGCCCGCACCACCTCGCCATAGAGGTAGAAAGACAGTGGCTGCAGGATACACGTATGACCTACGATGGGACCTAGACAATAGAGCCGGTCATACCAGATCAATCTATGGATCAAGGGGCATGCCCCAGCGAGAGAAGATGGCCATCAGGCCTGGCGCGACAAGCACAACCTCACCCGGGCCGAAAACCACATACGTACTTCATCTGAACTGCGTTGTGACGCTGCCCGATACAGAGGTGCCGCACACCCCCTATGCTTCACTGATGAGGTAATGGAGCACTAGTTCCCAAAGGGGTTTAAACCCGTGAACATTGAATCATACGACGGCACAACAGATCCCGCAGTAAGGATTGAAGATTTTCTTCTCCACATTCACATGGCCCGTGGTGATGACCTACATGCCATCAAATACCTCCCCCTAAAACTTAAGGGACCAGCACGCCACTGGCTGAACAGCCTCACAGAAAACTCTATTGGTAGTTGGGAAGACTTGGAGGACGCTTTCAGAGACAACTTCCAAGGTACCTATGTTTGGCCCCCAGACGCTGATGACCTTAGTCACATAATCCAGCAACCCGGAGAATCAGCCCGAAAGCTCTGGACCAGGTTCTTAATTAAAAAGAACCATATTGTGGATTGTCCGGATGCTGAAGCCCTCGCGGCATTCAAACATAGCGTCCGAGGTGAGTGGCTCTCCCGACACCTCGACCAAGAAAAGCCGAAGTCCATGGCAGCCCTTACCGCAATTATGACCCGCTTTTGCGCGGGAGAAGATAGTTGGCTAACTCGTAGAAGCAATAGCACCAGCGACCCAGGCACCTCTGAAGCCAGGGACGGCAATGGCAAAGCCACGACGCAACAAGCACAAGCGTCGAAACAATAACAAAGACACGACGGTCAACGCCGGATTTAGTGGCTCCAAACCCGGTCAATGGAAGAAGCCATTCAAAGGAAATAGAGATGGTCCATCCAGTTTGGACAGAATACTTGATCAGCCTTGCCAGATTCATGGCACCCCCGATAATCCTGCCAATCATACCAACAGAAACTGTTGGGTCTTTAAACATGCCGCCAAGCTCAACGCCGAACACAAGGGGAAGGGGCCGCCCAGCAAGGACGATGATGAAGAGCCTCGCCCACCGAACACAGTGGGATAGAAGAAATTCCACCCCGAGGTCAAAACGGTGAATATGATCTACGACACTCACATCCCCAAGCGGGAGCGCAAGAGCGCATTAAGGGACGTTACGTCGTAGAGTCGGTCACCCCAAAATTCAACCGGCTTGTCCGATCACCTTCGATCGAAAGAACCACCTGACCAATATCCGCCATGAAGGATCGGCAGCTTTGGTCCTCGACCCAATCATCGACGGATTCCACCTCACGCGAGTCCTTATTGATGGAAGCAGTAGTCTTAACCTGCTTTACCAGGACATTGTCCGCAAAATGGGTATTGATCCATCAAGAATCAAGCCCACTAAAACCACCTTTAAAGGAGTAATACCTGGTGTAGAGGCCCGTTGCTCGGGCTCAATAACATTGCAAGTTGTCTTTGGCTCGCCAGACAGCTTCCGCAGCGAAGACCTGATCTTCGATATCATCCCCTTCCGCAGTGGTTATCACACACTGCTCGGACAAACCGCTTTCGCTCGATTCAACGCAGTCCTACACTACGCTTATTTAAAGCTCAAGATTCCCGGTCCACATGGCATCATAACAGTCAATGGAAACACGGAATGCTCCCTCCGTACGGAGGAGCACACCGTGGCCCTCACGGTCAAAGTACAGAGCGGCCCTATCAAGCCGCACACCTCATCGGCCATCAAACCGCCGGACATTGTTAAACGAGTCCAGTCGGTTCCGCATGCTGACAGCTCGGTAAATCGAGAGCTAGACTAATAGTTTCGCATCCATCGATCACCACACACATCTGCGGAATTCGTACAACGCATGCATAATTATGCACTCAAAATACCTTGGGCATCAACGGAGGCACAATACGGACAGGTCTATAGTATGGTTTAACCCTGTATGACCTCCCACTTTTTTTCGATTATTTCTTATCTTCTACCACAGGTGCATTCAAACCTATATATCCTACGGACTTACAAGGACTCTCTTCGAGCCCGGTTTCGTGCGGATAGCCGAAGACCATTCCTCTTAAGGACCCTCTCTCTCCAAGGCGAAAGCGGCGCAGATGTGTGGCAGGATGTCCAAAGGATTCTTTAGACCAAACTTTATTCAAGGACCTGTATCGAGCTTTTCTCCTTATTCTTAGACCCCCGTAATGTAAAATGGCCTTGGTGCTCATGGTGCCCTCTGTAAGATTACGTTTTGATGTATCAATCAGATTCTAGTGAAGACAATTTTTTCGGTGTCGACCTTATTCATGAAAATGTATTCCGTCTCCCTAGTTGTTTCACTCTCACACACCTCGGCACGCATTGCCAAGGGCTCTATGTGGCCACATAGGTGTTGCCAAACAAAAGCCCGAATAGCTATATAGCACACTTCAGCGTCCCGAACTTGGCATTATATGCATCGACTCCGAATCATGTCTTTGGTCAATAGTTGGGTTGCCCGGATCCTGTGTTTGCTACCTTACGTTCCGTTTGTTCGGCTAGGGTAGTAAAGGGAGAACTACTGCGATTGTGTTTCTGGTTCTTCCGGTCAAGCACCTCAGTAGAGAAAGCTAAAAACTGGCTATCATGATGCGGCAAGAGCTGGTCAGCCACTCGGCGACTTACTAAGTCTTTAGCGATTTTTTCTGTATTATACGAAGGACTATTTTTCTGGTCACATACGTAACGCATCTGCATCCGGATAGTGGCATACGTACCATGGGCTATCTCATAGCCCCATCATCAAACTCCTATGGCTAAGTGAGAGTGGTAAAGCCACATAGTCCACTTGCCTGGTTCGCCGCACTGACACCTCCTTTACGGACCAAGACGTTGGGTCAAGTGTGATCATGTGATATTCCAAACACCCCCGTAGTATCTACATGGGGTGAGGGAGTCCTGGATTAGGGGGTCCTCGGACAGCCAGACTATATACTTATGCCGGACTGTTGGACTATGAAGATACAAGATTGAAGACTTCGTCCCGTGTCCGGGTGGGACTCTCCTTTGCGTGGAAGGCAAGCTTGGCAATTCGCATATGTAGATCTCCTTATCTGTAACCGACTCTGTGTAACCCTACCTCCGATGTCTATATAAACCGGAGGGTTTAGTCCATAGGACAACAACAATCATAATCATAGGCTAGCTTCTAGGGTTTAGCCTCTACGATCTCGTGGTAGATCAACCCTTGTAATACTCATATCCTCAAGATCAATCAAGCAGGAAGTAGGGTATTACCTCCATAGAGAGGGCCCAAACCTAGGTAAACATTGTGTCCCCCGCCTCCTATTACCATTAACCTTACACGCACAGTTCGGGACCCCCTACCCGAGATCCGCCGGTTTTGACACCGACATTGGTGCTTTCATTGAGAGTTCCACTGTGACGTCGAAAAAGGTTTGATGGCTCGCCTTGTTATCAAGGACAACATCGCCTCTGAGGGAGCCCTGGCTTTAGGCCAAGCCCTTCGACTAGGTGGCTTCGTCAGGACCGCCCGTTCGACCGCTGTGTCGACGATGACTTCTCGGGTCATCAAAAACAGCCTCCACGTCAGCTCGGAATACGCCGAGCAGATGGATCCAATGGAACTCTTGTCTTTGAACGAGCTCTTGGATCGCATCGCCGCCTTGGGAGTCGCTATGGACTATGATCGGATAGGGCTTAAACCCGATCAAAGAGAGATTAACTCTCTGTCGGTCACCCATCAGATAGCGGTGGTGGAGGAGCAATGTTGCGATTCTTCCTCTATTTTGAAGACGAACTATGTCCGGATTCCCGAGCTCTCTGAGCCGGATACCCGTTTGCGGGAGGATGTGACCCAAACTCCGAACTTAGAATCACACTGCGAGCCAGAAAAATTGGGCAACATCCCGGAACCCGAGCTACCTAGTTCGGAAGTTCCTCTACCCCTGGGTCTCGGATCGGGCCAGGGTTCGGACTTAAATCCACCCACCCACCCAGATACAAGCAATCTTTCCCACATTAGACAACAATCCCAAGAGATAGTACATCACTTTTGGGACAGATTCCTCCTTGTAATGAGCAAGGTCAAGGATTGTCGCGAGGAAGATGCAATCTCATTCTTTTGCAAAAATTGCATGGACAAGAGAATCCTCAATGCCATAAGTCGCCGTGACATATCACACTTTGCTGACTTGGCGGCCATAATACAGAAGTACTATGCGATGGAAAGCGCCTGGAAAACTCGGGCAAAATTCTGGGACCCTCCGGCTCTCATATAACCCCTCGTCTGAACTAAAAGGGTGCACTCTCGCAAGTCACCCGATCCAATTACAAAGAAACCAAAGCCCACTACAGGGCATGGAACCGTATTGGTGGGATGGCTCAATGGGCCATGCAAAATTCACACCACACCGGATACCATACCAACACACAGCCTTAGAGCATGTTGGATACTTCGGCAGGTGGCCAAGAGCGGCGAGGATCTCCTCATTAATGATACTGCAAAGCATCATCCCACAGAAAACAACAATACAATGTTGACAGTCTTTGAGACTTTCACCTCAAATAACAGGCGCAAGAGAGCACTCCGTGGCCTCGCCGAAGTCTGCCACATCGCATCAATAAATGCATGGAACGACATGGCCATAACCTTCAATGCCAGTGATGAACCTCAATTCCGAACAGTCCGAGCACCAGCCGCTTTGGTCCTTAGTCCAATTGTGGACGGATTCCATCTTACTAAAGTGCTCATGGACGATGGCAGCGGATTAAATCTCATCCTCAAGGAAACTCTCAACAAAATGGAAATAGACAAGAGCCGCATTGAGCAAAGCAGCACGACCTTCAGAGGAATTATCCCTAGTCGGGAGGCACGATGTGCGGGAAAAATCACACTCGATGTGGTATTCGGCATGCCAGAGAATTACAGGTCCGGAGAGATAACATTCCAAGTGGCCCCGTTCAGTAGTGGATACCACGCCCTCTTAGGGCGGGAAGCATTCGTGAGCTTCCAAGCTATACCCCATTATGGGTACATGAAGCTAAAGATGCCCGAGCCCAACGGAATCATCACTCTAGCCAGTGATCCGGACATAGCACTCCGCACTGAAAATAAAATAGCCGCCCTGGCCCTTGAGGTACTATCCGAAGTCCTCGCGGTCGAAGAACTAACTGCGCTACGCTCCACAGTGGACAGGGACGACGTGATACTCGACAAATGATCCAAGTCCGCCTCTTTCAAACCAGCGGACGAAATAGTCAAATTCCAGGTCCACCCAACGGACTCTACAAAAACAACATCCATCGGGGCACAGCTGAACCCCACAATCGACGCTGCATTGCGAGCGTTCTTACGCGAGAATTGGTACATCTTTGCCTGGCACCCTTCAGACATGCCAGGGATCCCATGCAGGCTGGCCGAGCATAGCCTAAACATATTGAAGGGATACAAGCCGGTCAAGCAAACACTACGGTGCTTTTTAGAGCCTAAACGACAAGTTATGGGAGAGGAGTTAGCCAAGTTACTGTAAGCCGGATTCATCAGAGAAATAAAACACCCGGACTGGCTAGCCAACCTGGTGATGGTACCAAAGAAGGACAAATCCTAGTGCCTATGTGTCGATTTTAAGGACCTCAATAAGGCTCGCTCCAAGGATCCCTTCCCTCTCCCCCGCATCGATCAAATCATCGACGCTACCGCAGGACACGACTCATTGTGCTTCCTCGACGCATACTCCGGATACCATCAAATCAAGATGGCGGAGTCCGATCAGGCTGCAACGGCATTCATCACTCCATACGGCCCTTTCTGTTTCAACACCATGCCTTTCGGGCTCAAAAACGCCGGTGCAAACTACCAACGCATGATTCAGACATGCCTCAGAAAACAAATTGGCAAAACAGTTTACGCATACATGGACGACGTGGTCATCAAGACCAGACACGTCGAATCTTTAATAGACGACCTGAGGCTCACGTTCGACAACCTCCGAACATATGACATCAAGCTCAATCCAGAAAAATGTGTTTTCGGCGTTCCTGCCGGAAAGCTCCTGGGCTTCATAATTTCCAATAGAGGAATTGAAGCAAACCCGGCTAAATTCTGAGCTTTGTCACAGCTGGCTACCCCAACAGACCTCAAGCAAATCCAGAAATTAACTGGATGTGTGGCTGCCTTAAGCCGCTTTATCTCCCGATTGGGAGAAAAGGCACTACCTCTTTATCGCCTTCTTCGATGCACCGAACACTTCGAGTGGACGGATGCGGCTACGGCCGGTGAGGGAGTCCTGGATAAGGGGGTATCCGGACAACCGGACTATATACTTTGGCCGGACTATTGGACTATGAAGATACAAGACAGACGACTTCGTCTCGTGTCCGGATGGGACTCTCCTTGGCGTGGAAGGCAAGCTTGGCGATCCGGATATAGATCTCCTTCTCTGTAAACCGACTCTGTGTAACCCTATCCCCCTCCGGTGTCTATATAAACCGGAGGGTTTAGTCCGTAGGACTCATCATCATCATCAACAATCATACCATAGGCTAGCTTCTAGGGTTTAGCCTCTCTGATCTCGTGGTAGATCAACTCTTGTAATACTCATATCATCAAGATCAATCAAGCAGGAAGTAGGGTATTACCTCCATCGAGAGGGCCCGAACCTGGGTAAAACATCGTGTCCCCAGTCTCCTGTTACCATTAGCCTTAGACGCACAGTTCGGGACCCCCTACCCAAGATCCGCCGGTTTTGACACCGACATTGGTGCTTTCATTGAGAGTTCCTCTATGTCGTCGCTACAAGGTTAGATGGCTTCTCCAACCTTCAACCACGCTGTCCTGGGCAAGACTTTTCTCCCCGGACAGATCTTCATGTTCAGCGGCTTCGCACTGCGGGCCAATTCGCTTGGCCATCTGGAGCAGATCGATAGCTACGCCCCTGGCCGTCAGGTTAGGTTTGGAAACCTAAACTACACTGTCGACATCCGCGGAGGCTTGATCTCCGACGGGTTTGGTCCCGTGTCAGGAATGCCGAACAATCACAACGAGCATGACCTAGATCTGCAGTCGGACAGTGTTCGGAACGTTGCATCCGCCACCGCTCTGGACTTTGTTCCAGAGCAGGCCGTGCCTTCCGAGGACGGGTGGATGGACCCCGCCCCGAAGGCCACACACTCCTCGGCTTTGGAGCCGAACACAGACTCCTCTCCTCAGGAAATCTATACCTCCGAACCCCCGGACTCGTCTCCGGTAGTGTGTTCCGGACCGCGCGCGTCCGTGCCCAACAAATCTAATTGGGATCCAGTCATGGAGTTCGCCGCCACAGATATCTTCCAGCACTCACCCTTCGGAGACGTGCTAGATTCATTAAGGTCTCTCTCTTTGTCAGGAGACTCCTGGCCGAACTATGTCCGGCCCGTGTGGGATACGGAGGACGAAGAAAATCCCGACCCACCCGCCACCCACTTTATAGCCACTGTCGATGACCTAACAGACATGCTCGACATCGCCCCCAATAACATCGACGGTATGGACGTTGATGCAGGGGAAGATCCGAAACCACTGCCCATGCGGCCCTGGACTGCAACTTCATCATATGACATCTACATGGTGGACACCCCCAAAGAGGACAATAGTGACAAAAAGGACACAACGGAGGATAAACCTCCCGGGCAAAAGCAAAAACGACGGCGTAAGCTCCGCCTTAGGTCCAGTCACAGCAAAAATAGTGATAACAACCCAAAACAAGATGACACTCTGGTTGATTTCGAAGGCAACAACGACCATGGGGACCCAGCAATGGAGCAGAATAAGCCAGGTCAGGCCGAACACAGCCCGGAGCAGATGCCTGATCACAATTTAGAGGGCCGAACTCATCATGCTACCCCCAAAGAAGATAACAGCCTGGTTGATGATGCGTTCATCATCTCGAAAGAACATTCAAAGCAAGACAAACTCCGCAGAAAACTCCTGGCCACAGCGCGGAGCCTGAAGAAGCAGAGGCAAAGACTTAAGGCCGTGTAGTATACGCTCAATCGACGATGGAATAAGGTGCTGGACACCGAAGGAAAACATGGCGATAATCGCCACACAAAGAGCTACCCAAAGCGCAAGCTGCTACTAGAATTCGACAATGAAGCCGCAGCACCCGTTCGGCCCAAAAACAATACGGCTACCCAGCCGGACCAACCACCTCATGGCCGCGATAGAGCAGCCATTGATACTGCACGTGATTTACGAGAGCTCCTGGACAAAAAGGCGAGTGCGGCCAGGTCCATCTATGGGTCCAGAGGACAGGCTCTAACGTGGGATTATGGTCACCACAACGAACATGTCGATCGTATACCAGTCCAGAATCAACACCGGGAGCAACAACAGCCGGCAGCAGGCCGCGACACGGCTAGATATAGAGGAGCTGCACACCCCCTGTGCTTCACGGATGAGGTGCTGGATCATGAATTTCCACAGGGATTCAAACCCGTGAATATAGAGTCATACGACGGAACGACGGACCCCGGGGTATGGATTGAAGATTTTATCCTTCACATACACATGGCTCGTGGGGACGACCTCCACGCCATCAAATACCTCCCCCTCAAGTTAAAAGGACCAGCTCATCATTGGCTAAAAAGCCTCCCCGAAAACTCAATTGGAACTTGGGAGGAACTTGAGGATGCTTTCAGGGCCAACTTTCAAGGGACCTATGTCCGGCCTCCAGATGCGGACGATTGAAGTCACATAATACAGCAGCCTGGAGAGTCAGCGCGCAAAATTTGGAACATGTTCCTCACTAACAAGAATCAAATTGTCGACTGTTCGGACGCTGAAGCCTTAGCGGCTTTCAAACACAGTATCCGAGACGAGTGGCTTGCCAGACACCTCGGCCAAGAAAAGCCGAGAACGATGGCAGCCTTAACAAGCCTCATGACCCAATTTTGTGAGGGCGAGGATAGCTGGTTGGCCCGTAAAGGCACCAACGACCCGGGCACATCTGAAATCTGAGATGGCAAAAGCCACGGCACACCAAGAACAAACGTCGGAATAACGACAGTCCAGACAATACAGCGGTCAACGCCGGATTCAGGGGCTCTCGACCCGGTCAAGGAAAAAATCAACTTAACGGTAGTAAAGAGGAACCATCCGGCCTAAACAAAGTCCTGGACAAATTGTGTCAAATCCATGGCACTTTCGACAAACCTGCAAATCATACCCACAGAGAATGTTGGGTCTTCAAGAAGGCCGGCAAGTTAAACGCCAAACACAAGGGAAGGGAAACACCAAGCGAAGACAAGGATGAGCCTCGCCAGCCGAACACCAGGGGCCAGAAACAATTCCCACTGGAAGTCAAAACGGTAAACATGCTTCACGCAACTCACGCAGAGTTCGTAGCCCCCCAATTTAATCCCTGGGCAACTTGCCCGATCACTTTTGATCATAGGGACTATTGGCCAGTATCCGGCACGGAGGATCGGCTGCCTTGGTGCTCGACCCAATAATCGAGGGATACCATCTCACTCGTGTCCTAATGGACAGTGGCAGTAGTCTTAATTTGATATATCAAGACACCATCCGTAGGATGGGGATAGACCCATCCAGAATAAATCAAAATAACGCCATTCTTCATGGTGTACGGTGTAGAGGCGGTATTGCCCTGCGATATCATTCATGACTCACCTCGAGTGCGCATGTATGAAGAGAGAGAAGCTGAGCTAGATTGGCAGGACAGTTTAGATGCCCTGGAGGAGGAGCGTGATGTTGCAAAAGCCCGTTTCGCATTCTACCAGCAACAGGCTCGAAGGTATCAAAGCAGACATGTACGGGCCAAAACTTATAATGTTGGCAAACTCGTTCTACGCCTACCAGAGAAGAAAACGGACAAGCTCAAGCCCAAGTGGGAGGGTCCCTTCATCATTGCTAAAGTTCTCACCGGAGGAGCGTATCGCCTGCGCGATGCATCCGATAATCGACTCGAGCCGAACCCATGGAACACGGCCAGACTCTGAAGATTCTACACCTAGCGCTGAACTCTGTGTTCGTCTCCTTCCCTCCGCCTTTTTTTAAGTTATATCCTCTCTCTTTCTTCCTTTCTTTCTTTTTTCTTATATAGCCCTAAAGGCTTCAAGTGTGACTCGACTACACACTCTTGACGCGCTATGCGCGCTCACTATACCTGGGGCCTTCTTATACAGAAGCTTAATATAATTACTTTCAGGGCATCACCCCCACTGCATATGCGTCACTTTTCCATATGTACCTTTTCTTCACCATTATGTGCATCGTTATGACTTAAGTTTTGGCCAAGCTGGGTTGCCTGGCTCTTGTGTTTATGCCCTACATTCCCGTTAGTTTGGCTAGGGCATAAGGGGAGCACCTCTGCGATTGTTACTGCCGGGTACGCCGGACGTGTACCTCAGACTGGGTGAAGCCGAAAGCTAGCGGTCTTAAGAGAATATTCGGTCGGTGAACTAAAGATGTTTCTTACCTATTACAATACAAACCCTCAGATGTTTCATATACTGCGTCTCTGTTCGCAGTTCGGACATGCACATTAATGCATGCGTACCCAGGGAAAGGAACCCTTAATGGAACTATTCTCCCTGGAAGATGTTTCTTACTATCCATGTAATATAACATAGCTAGTTGGGTACTTGTCTGTTCAAGCACTTATGACCCCTACGCCTGGTTTCCACATGTACCCCAGTTTACATAACTGAGTGGGTATTCGGAAACACTCCGGACTGTTGGGTCCGGAGGCTAAAGCGAAAAGGTCCACCATGACAAATGATTTACAATCCGGCTAGGGAAAAAATATGTCAATTGAAGTACACAGTCACTTAGACTAGCTAAATTCTTCTTCTATACCATTCAACAGGCTGTCTAGCCTACAATTCTATTGGGAATACTTTGCAGCTAATCCTACCTGGTCATATACCACTAACGGGAATCTCTTTCCCACCCGACCCTACAGGTCCGACCCGGACCATGTGATTCGGATCAAGCTTGGTGTACCGTGTTTTCACCATGGCCCAAGCCTCCCTCGCACCTTGTCGACAAGAAAACATCTTCCATAATCAGAAGCACCCCCGCGCTCCCTTGAGCAGCTGTACAGGCTCTCCCATGCTTCCTGGCAGGGAGGCTGAGGGAGTCCTGGATTAGGGGGTGTCCGGATGACCGGACTATGACCTTTGGCCGGACTCCCGGACTATGAAGATACAAGATTGAAGACTTCGTCCCGTGTCCGGATGGGACTTTCCTTGGCGTGGAAGGCAAGCTTGGCGATATGGATATGTAGATCTCCTCCCATTGTAACCGACTCTGTGTAACCCTAGCCCTCTCCGGTGTCTATATAAATCGGAGGGTTTTAGTCCGTAGGACGAACAACAATCATACCATAGGCTAGCTTCTAGGGTTTAGCCTCTCTGATCTCATGGTAGATCTACTCTTGTACTACCCATATCATCAATATTAATCAAGCAGGAGTAGGGTTTACCTCCATCGAGAGGGCCCGAACCTGGGTAAAAACATCGTGTCCCCTGTCTCCTGTTACCATCCGCCTAGACACACAGTTCGGGACCCCCTACCCGAGATCCGCCGGTTTTGACACCGACATTGGTGCTTTCATTGAGAGTTCCTCTATGTCGTCATCTTTAGGCCCGATGGCTCCTCCGATCTTCAACAACGACGCGGTCCAGGGTGAGACTTTTCTCCCTAGACAGATCTTCGTATTCAGCGGCTTTGCACTGCGGGCCAATTCGCTTGGCCATCTGGAGCAGATCGAAAGCTACGCCCCTGGCCATCAGGTCAGATTTGGAAGCTTGAACTACACGACCGACATCCGCGGAGACTTGATCTACGACGGATTCGAGCCACAGCCGGGCACGTCGCACTGTCGTGATGGGTATGATCTAGCTCTACCGCTGAACAGTGCCCAGGAGGCCACCCAGGTGTCCGCTCCGACCCTTAGTTCGGAGCCGACCGCGCCAATTGAGGACGGATGGCTAGACACCGCCTCGGGGGCTGCAATCTCTACGGCGATCGAGCCGAACACTAGTCTTGTCCTTTGCAAAGCTCGCGACTCCAAGGTGCCGGACTCCTCTCCGGACTCTGAACCTTCCACACCCCTGCCGATCGAACCCGATTGGGCGCCGATCATGGAGTTCGCCGTCGCGGACATCTTTCAGCACTCGCCCTTCGGCGACATTCTGAACTCATTAAAGTCTCTCTCTTTATCAGGAGAGCCCTGGCTGGACTATGGTCAGCGAGGACGGGATGCGGACGACGAAGAAATTCAAATCCCACCCACCGCCCACTTCGTAGCCACTGTCGACGATTTAACCGACAGGCTCGATTTCGACTCCGAAGACATCGACAGTATGGACGACGATGCAGGAGACGAATAGGACTCAGCGCCTATAGGGCACTGGACAACCACCTCATCTCACGATGTATACATGGTGGACACACCTAAAAGAAACGACGACGAGGAACAGAGGGACGCAACGAGGGATCGTTCCCTCGAAAAGCAATCAAAGCGGCGGCGTAAGCGATGCGCCAAACCCCACCTCGATAGAGACCCAGTGGTAGAGCAGGGAGAATCGGCGGACGACGAACATGCCATCGAGCAACCGTCCGAACAGGGCAATATGGGTAAACAAACCGAACAACCCGTCCCCGGTGAAGATAATAGTCCGGACGATCTCACGCCGGACAAGTCGCTGGAGCAGAAGAACCTCCACAAAAGGCTCGTTGCCACGGTGTGTAGCCTGAAAAAGCAGAAGCGGAAGCTCAAAACAGCAGAAGATGCACTCAGAATTAGATGGGGCAAAGTACTTAACACCGCAGACAAGTACGGCGACAGTCGTCACACAAAGAGCTATCCGAAGTGAAAATTGCTACCGGAATTTTATGAGGAGGCCCTAGAGCCCCCGCAATCAAAAAATAAGAAAGACACCCGGTCGGATAAACAACCCCATGGCCAGCACAGAGTGGCAAGGGGTGCTGCACCCAAGTCGGCACGCGATCCGCACAAGGATTTGCATCATAAAGACGGCCCAGCCAGATCTATCTACGGGCCAAGAAAGCAAGCTCTAGAAAGCAATGCAACGCAACAAGTATCCGAGCATCACGGCACACCCAAATATAGGGGTGCCGCACACCCCCTATATTTCACCAATGAGGTGCTGGACCATGAATTTCCAGCGGGATTCAAGCCCGTAAACATAGAGGCATATGACGGAACAACAAACCCTGGAGTCTGGATTGAGGATTATATCCTCCACATACACATGGCTAGAGGGGATGACCTCCATGCCATAAAATATTTACCCCTCAAGCTCAAAGGGCTAGCCCGGCATTGGGTTAAAAGCCTCCCCGAAAACACCATAGGAAGTTGGGAAGAGCTCGAGGATGCTTTTCTGGCAAATTTTCAAGGGACTTATGTCCGACCTCCGGATGCAGACGATCTAAGTCATATAACTCAACAACCCGGAGAGTCAGCCCGGAAACTCTGGAACAGATTTCTTACTAAAAAGAACCAGATAGTCGACTGTCCGGACGTCGAAGCCTTAGCAGCTTTTAAGCATAGTGTTCGAGACGAATGGCTCGCCAGACACCCCGGACAAGAAAAGCCAAGAACAATGGCCGCATTAACAAGCCTCATGACCCGCTTTTGCACAGGAGAAGATAGCTGGCTGGCAAGAAGCAGCACCAGCGACCCAAGTACATCTGAATCTAGGGATGGAAACAAAAAACCGCGACGTAGCAAGGACCAGCGCCGGACCAAGGGAAGCAACCCTAAGAGCACGGCAGTCAACGCCGGATTCAAAAGCTCTCGGCAGAATCAGAAAAAGCCGCCCCTCAAGGATGACAGGGACGAGCTCTCTAACCTCAACAAAATTTTGCACAAAATATGCCAGATCCACAGTACTCCAGGGAAGCCTGCAAACCATACCCACAGAAATTGTTGGATCTTCAAGCAATCCGGCAAACTTAACGCCGAACACAAGGGGCTTGACATACCAAGCGAGGACGATGACAAACCCCACAAGCAGCACACCGGAGAACAAAAGAAGTTCCCACAAGAAGTCAAGTAAACTCACTTCATGTGACAAAAGGGAAATACAGAGTGGCACCTATGGAGATACGCGCCATACGGCCTGTCCCAGAGGAGTCCTGCCACTAGTTGTTACAACCAATCACCTTCGACCATCAGGATTACTCTAGAAGTATCCGGAACACAGACTGGACTGCCTTGGTCTTAGACCCGATAATTGACGGACTCCACTTCACACAACTCCTAATGGACGGCGGCAGTGATCTAAACCTGCTATACCAGGACACGGTCCGCAAAATGGGGATAAACCCAACAAAAATTCGCCATGGCAACACTTCCTTTCAAGGGGTAACGCCAGGCCCAAATACCCATTGTACGGGTTTTCTCCTGCTGGAAGTTATGTTCGGCTTCCCCGACAACTTCCGCCACGAAAAGCTAACCTTTCACATCGCCCCATATACAAGTAGCTATCAAGCACTACTGGGACGCAAAGCTTTCGCCTGCTTTAATGCAATACCGCATTATGCATCCATTACACTTAAAATGCCCGGTCCACGAGGCATCATTTCATTAAAGGGAAATATCGAGTGTTCCTCGAAAGCGGAAGACTGTGCGGCTGCCTTAACAGCCGCACACTAAACCAGCTTTACTAGTCAAAGCACCCGAACAGGTCGTTCAGACCCCGGACATGGCTAGACGAGTCCGGCGTAAACATACAAAGGCTTACTAGCCACACACCCCTGTACAAGGGGCTCCGCGCGTATACAACAAGAGACAATAAAGCTCAATTCTACCCATTTTCTGAATTATACTTTGTTTATTTAGTATAACATAGATTTTCGCACGATTGTTTTCAACTAAGTTCCTCTCTTTTACAGACGAGCACCGTGCTACACCCGTCCAAGATACGGCACAACGGAGACACAGGCGCAGACGTGCAGTAGGGACCCGTTCCAAGGATTCTCTTCAGATTAAGACCCTGCGTAAACCTTTTTTACTGTCTCATGTTGATAACATCCCCCGGCTTCTTTTTATAACCGGGGAGGAGGCTGGCGTCTTGGCATTTGGCCACGTCAGAATTTTGCGTGTACCTAGACACTAGGGGCTTCTCACCAAGGGCGTTGTTCCGCCCGTTTTCATAAAGACCGAAACACCTTAGGGAGTGTTCGGCGTCGTGAGTTTGGCCTTATATGCATCAGCTCCGAATCATGTCTTTGGTCAAATGTTGGGTTTGCCCGGCTCCTGTGTTTTGCTGCCTTATGTTCTGCTCTATCGGCTAAGGTGGCACCAGGAGAACTACTACGATTGTGCCCCGGTTCGGCCAGGCGAGCACCTCAATAGAGAAAGCCGAAAACTGACTGTCATGATACAACGTGAGACTGGTCAACCACTTGATGACCTGCCGGAATCTTTAGAATTCCTCCGCATTAACGAAGGGACGTTTCCCGGTCAGGCACATACGCGCCCCGAATTCGGGTGAGCGCGATGCCCCTAGGGGCTATATAGTAGCCCCACTGTCAAACTCCTATGGCTAAGTGAAAGTGATAACGCATTATAGTCCGTTGCCTAGTTCGCTGCGCTATCACCTCCTCTATAGGACCAACACGTTGGATCAAGTGTGAAAATGCGCCTTCTGCGAACACCCCCGCATTATATGCGTGGGGCTGAAGCCGAAGACTGCCATCTTTCAGGATATATATACATATACATTAACGGCCGCACAGGAGGTATTTTAATTCTTGAAAGCACAAGTATAAAAAGCTTTTCCATCGAAACATTGTTTTATAATGATACATGTTATTCGAACATAACATCCTTTGAGCACTACGTCTCTATTAAACGAGCGCCCTGCAGAACTTCCTGAAAATAGTGCTCGATAGGTACTCGGCTTTTGTCTGAATCTTGGGATGCAACAGCACAAGCGCGATGTTGGCATCTGCCACGTCAAGTTGCCGCTTTAGTTCGGCAAATTCATCAGTCCGGCCAGCCACCGGACACTTGGCCACCTACATAGGAAAGGCGTAGTATTATACCTGGGATTATGATCCTCGGCGCGCCGTCCTTTTTGACAACGCACCGAGTCTCAGGGGCTACTATCTATACAGGGCGCATCTTATATATGCAGATCTGTCAAAAGGTACATCATTTCACATACCTCAAAACCTGTCAGTAAACTCCTGACGGCCTCGTACAACCCGCTCTCCGCAGATGAAATCCTTCTAATCACCGTATCCATCAACGCACGGTGTTCTTCTGAGATAGACGCTCGCGCGAGCAGATCCTTTAGCTCCTCCGACCATGCACCGAACGGTGTCGGACTCGTCCGATGGCCTTCTTCTAAGGCCGGACATGGAGGGCCTTAGGGGGCTATACGACTACCTTCCGGCTCTGCCGGATTCGGAGAAACTATCACATCCCTAGTTCTGGTATGCACTAGGCTAGCCCTTCATGTGTGCATCATGTTTAAATTTTATTTAAGTTGAAATGGGGATTGCTCAAACCCTAGCACCAGATCAAATCAACTAGGTTCAAATAAAAATATTCTCAATGAACCCAAAATGCTCTTCAGAAAAGTTCATTATTTTTTGATTGGTCTAGAACCTCTCCCAAAAATGGTGCACATTTTTCTAGGCCATTCTGGATTTTTGAATTAAATCATATAGTATTTGCATTTGGGCATTTAAATGCTATAAAATATTTTAAATGCTCAAATAATCCCAAACTGAAATGTTTACTGTAGGATATATTTCCAACAGTGGTCATGAGTAGTTGCATGATTTTTGGGATTGATTTAGTATTTTTAATAAAGCCACAAAGTTGAAGAAAAATAGAAAACAATAATTAAAATAGAAAACGGAGAGAGAGAGAGGAAACTACCTGGGCCGCTTACCTGTCCAGCCTGGTGGCCGAGTTGGCCAGCCCAGCCCACCTGGCCCATTCCCCTGTCATCTTCCTCCTTGCCACGAGGACGAGCACGTGGCCGCAGCGCGCCGGCACGCGCCCCGGCCACCTCCACCCTGCCTGCATGCGTCCCCGATGCCTGGACACCTCCAACGTTGCCACGCTACCCCTATGGAACCCCCTCGCTCACTCTCTCGTCCACATCCCCTCCTCTGCACTCTCTCCCTATCTGCCCGAGCGGAGCTTGTCGCCGCCGCTCGCCGTAGACGCAGCCTCCGTGCTCCCCTCGCCTCCCCGACGTATCCACGAGCATCGCCGCACCTCCCTCATCCTCTCCATCTAGCCACGCCTCACCAGAGGCCCTGCATCGTCGCCCTCTTCGTCATCTTCGTCGCCGGCCGCCGGAGATCCCCCTCGCCACTCCGCTCGCTCGGGTGCTTCCTCGAGCTCGCTGAGACCATCGTCCTCCACGCCGTGAGCCTCTCTACCGATTCCCCCTGCTTCCATGTTCATTAGCTCATTGTATCCCTCGTTTCCGTCGAGGCCGAGACCTCACCGGCGCCGGACTTGTCGCCATCGTTGTTTTGGTTCACCTCCGTCGAAACCGAGCGCGTCACTGCACTCAGTGCACTCCCAGGAGCTCGCAGCACCCCTCCGTGCCCCCTGCCGTGCCTCATAGCGCCGAACCCGAGCACGCCCGAGCTCCGGCCACCGCTGCCGAGCTCGAGGCCATCGTCTCCGGCCGCCCTAGCTGCTGCTACTTGCTGCAACAGGCGCGGGTGAGCTCCAGCTCTCCGTAGCCGCTCTCCTCCGTCCATTTGGACGCCGGAGGAGCGACCCCGAGCCCTCCGCCGCGCCTGTTGCCACCGGCGACGAGCCGCCGGCTGGTTCGGCATTGTTGACCAGGGGTTTGACCTCCCCTCGGTCAATGACAGGTGGGGCCAGCACCTTGTTAATTAGTTTAGTTTATTCTAACTTAATTAGCCACTGTTTCACTCACATGTGGGCCCTAATGTTTAATTAACTGACTAATTAATTAATTAGGTTAATTAAGCTTTGTTTAATCGCCCTGCAGCTGACACATGGGTCCCACACGACAGGTTTGACTCTGGTCAACCCTGTTGACTTGCTGACGTCACACATGCATCATGCTGACGCAGTAAAGTATTTCTGGAATTAAAATAAATCAGGAAATGATTTATAAATTTCAGAAAATACCCCAAACTTCTAAAAATCATAGAAAAATAACCGTAACTCTGAATGAAATAAATTATATATGAAAAATTATCAGAAAAATCCAATATATCTATCTGTACCATTTTCATGCATGTTAGAGCAACATAACCTTGCTGTTTAGATGAAAAAAGTTAATGCACCTTTATGACTTCATAAAATGGGTTTGCATTTGAATCTTTGGTTCAAATGGACTCATTTCAATCTGTTCTAGCTTGCATTAGCCCAAAACACATTCATTTTGCCATGTCATGATCATGCATCATATTGTGCATTGCATTGATTGTATTTCTTCTTTGTTGCCGGTATCTGTCCCCTCTCGATAGACGCGTTTCGATGATGTGATCAATGACACCAATGAAGAACTATACTATCTTCAGAAGTGCCAGGCAAGCAAAACCTCCTTGTTCATTCCGATACAATCCCACTCTCTCGCTCCTGCTCTCTTTATTGCATTAGGACAACACCAATTCAACTGTTACATGCTGCGGTAGTTGAACCCCTTTTCCTCAGCATGACCTGTCATTGCCACAGTAAATAGATGAAACCCACTAGCATGAGTAGGAGTTGTTTGAGCCCTGATGTGCCTACTCATTCATGTTTGTTTGTCATGCCTGCTATTGCTTAGAGTTGAGTCAGGTCTGATTCATCGGGGATGAATTGGAGGTGTGTGAACATGTCCTACTGTGTGTGAGCTAAGTGTGTGAACACGATTTGGTAAAGGTAGCGGTGAGAGGCCATGTAGGAGTACATGGTGGGTTGTCTCATTGAAGCCGTCCTTAGGAACTGAGTTCTGTGTTTGTGATCCATGAACAGTTACTACCACACATTGGGTTCCGGTAACTCGACCCCTCTCGACTTATTAATCAACATGATCTCTGTCCAGGAGTTGCAACTAGTTTTTGGTGTTTGTAGGTAGTGCTAGTAGTCTACCAAGTGGCACCCGGTACAGGTGGGCTTGGGACAGACTAGGCACAGTGGCACGGTGTACCAACTGGCACCCGGATGGTGGGCTTGGGAACCCTGCTCACATCGTTTGGGGCCGTGAGCGACACCCCGGCCGGATCTCCTTGCGTATGGAACCCGAATAGGCGATAAACCTAGACGAGAGACTTGTGTGGTTAGTTAGGTCGTGGCCGACACCCTCGCTGGACTTCCGCTTGAAGGTTGTCGAGTACATGTCGTGTAAACGGCGGTAAGTGGTGAGAGCGTGTGTGAAGAAGTACACCCCAGCAGGGTTAATATGATCTATTTGAATAGCTGTGTCCGCGGTAAAGGACTTCTGGGTTGCATGTACAGTTCATAGACAAATGAAAGTGGATACTCTAAAATACGCAAGATAAGCGTGAGTGCTATGGGTGGCGTTCTCGTAGGGAGACGGGAGCAGATCCATAGTGGTGTATTGATATGGTGAATATGTGGACTCGTGTGCGCCACCTCAAAAGAGTTACTTGCGGTCGTAGTACAGGATAGCCACTGAGTCAAAGCTGGCTTGCTGCAATTAAACCCCACCACCCCCTTTGTTGATAATGATGCATATGTAGTTAGATCTGATGTAAGTCTTGCTGGGTACATTTCTACTCACGTTGCTTAATTTATGTTTTTGCATAGAGACTTCAGTCTCGCTAGTAGTTCCGAGTGGACTTCGACGTTTAGCTTGTTACCTCAGCTACGATCTTGTGCCCTCAACGGGATTTGGTAGATAGTCAGGCTTCTCGACCTTTTTCATTTGTAGATGTCTGTACTCACACATGTTAAGCTTCCGCTTGTGCTTTGACTTGTATGCTCTGAATGCTGGGTCGAGAGACCCATGTCTGTAATATCCCGCTCCTCAGAGCCTATTGAATAAAATACTTGAGTTGTAGAGTCATGTTGTGATGCCATGTTGTATTTGCACATATCGAGCATATTGTGTATATGTTATTGAAATGCTTGGTATGTGTGGGATCTGACTATCTAGTTGTTTATCCTTGGTAGCCTCTCTTACCGGGAAATGTCTCCTAGTGCTTCCACTGAGCCTTGGTAGCTTGCTACTGCTCCGGAACACTTAGGCTGGCCGACATGTGTCCTTCTTCCTTCCTGTGTCTGTCCCTTCGGGGAAATGTCACACGATGTCTACCAGAGTCCTGTTAGCCTGCTACAGCCCGGTTTACCAGAGTCCTGCTAGCCCAGTTGCTACAGCCTGGATTCACTCGCTGATGACCGACACGTTTGTTGCTGGGTCATGTATGTCTATCCCTGTAAGTTAGTGCCACTTTGGGTTCACGACTAGCCATGTCAGCCCGGGCTCCTTGTCATATGGATGCTAGCGACACTATCATATACGTGTGCCAAAAGGCGCAAACGGTCCCGGGCCTGGTAAGGCGACACCCGCGGGAATACCGTGCGTGAGGCCGCAAAGTGATATGAGGTGTTACATGCTAGATCGGTGTGCCATTGAGTCGGGGTCCTGGCAGTTTTGGTATCAGAGCTTGACTGCCTATAGGATTACCAAGCCAAACTGGTCGAAGTTGAGTCTAGAAATTCTTTAGTTATATAAGGGAATTGATTGTGGGATGGAACGTAATGCTCTTTTTACTCCTTATACCTTGTGCCCTTCTGATCTGAGTCATCTTATCTTTCCTACGGGGTTAAGGAACTAGGCTTTCTTTTCTGTCTATCGGGATCACGTGTTACTAATCTGTAGACTTATAAGATTGTTGGATTTAAGCCTCAGTCCAGTTCCTACTACTTCTGTATGTTAACTGTTGATCTCGAAACCTTGATATTGTACTTCTGATTGGTTATGCCACCATTTTTGTAGCATGTCTCAAATCTTTTTGAGCAATTACAGCCGTTATGTTGTCTGGGTCATCCTAGGTTTCTAAATAATCTGATGCAATTGCAAAACCCTTTCCCTCTATTTTTGATGACCTTTCTGGCCAGGTTAACCACACTAAACGGTGAGTTGAGGTACTCTATTGCATCGACGTATATGTTGGAGCTATTATTATGACCCTAGATGTCTAGAGTATCACCTAGTAATCTAGCCATGTTCGGTGTTCCAGTGTGATGATTCTGGCCATCATTCCTGAAAGCATCCCGTGATGCCACTTAGTTAGTAGGCATTCCACTTATGGGTTTTGAACCCGAGATTCACCCTATTTACGTCATGTTGATAGTAATTGCTAGCTCCCTTAGGTTATTAGTAACCTTTGCGTTAGTCCTCGAGGTCCGTGGTATTTCCTTCTTCCAAATACTATGAACCGTTTATGGCAGAAGTTCTTTGAACCAAAAGATCACAACCAGAGCTCTTAATGAGTTCTTGATTCTATGTTGTGACTCTGCCGGTTCTACCTTTCCGCATGGGTTGTCCGGAAGAAATATGTTGAACTCGTTCGACATGCTAATCCATGCATCCACAACTTAGGAAATCATATGTTCTTTTGGGTCGTCCCTCTTTAGTTGTCTTCGGACCTCGTCTATCAATTGATAGTCAAGAGTATGCGTGCATTCGTTTATCGATGCCTATTACTCTTGTGGTTCATCAAGCCATTCTATTCGGAATGACTAGGAGAAACAAACCCCGGTACCTCATCCATATCCAGGATTGAGTCAAAGAAGTTGTACTCCACAGATCAAAATACTAATCCAGCTTTTGTTTTGTTCCACCATGGAGTATTACCATCTTTATATTAAGATTATCATGGGAATTGCACACCATCCTATGAATTCTTGATTTAGTGATACTCTCACCATCATTACTCATTCCTCGGTTCCGTGTTGTTGCAACCGGAGTACCGACAAGTGAATCATGATGTGTGAACTCAATACTCCTAGCAACTGTGTTGCTTGGTAGTTAATGGACAATAATTTCATTCTTAGTGTGTTGGTTCTTGAATCATCATTCTAAGACTGATTGTGCTACCTAGTACTTATTTCCGGTGCACTCTTCGGTCAATGAGTTAGGATATTGTCAATCCTTGCTTATTCGATCATATCGTCTTGCCCTGAAAAGCAAGATTGTTCTCGAGTTTAGTAACATATCGATGGTTCGTGATTTTCCGAATATCTTCTCGGTAGTATCACCAGGTCGCCACCTGACCGCTATGTTGAGTTTGTGATCAAGTTGGTTCCTTGTAACCACCCCTTATCCAGGAATCTATGTTGGGTACCCCTGAGCTAGAACTTGGTGCAAGTTGTCGCCGTGAGTTCGAGAAAGATTGGTTTTGTTTCCTCTGGTCCCATCCCAAGTCAGTTATGCATGTGTGAATGTATTCTATGGATTGTAGATTAATTACCTCCACTCCATATGGATTCCTTAGCACACCAAGCCACTGACTGATTTGTTCAGGAAAAGGAGTTAAGTGCTAATCCATGGTAATGCACAAGACTTCGATATCCCCGATGATGGTTCCCTACCAGGACTCGGTAGTGTTTTATTGTAAGACTACCATGTGATCATGTTTGTCTGGGACGGCGTGTTCACATGTGTGTAGCAGAACCAGCTAATGTTTTGGAGCTTGCTATCGTAGTTCATTTCCCGAGAATCTCGCAACGTCATCTTGTCGATTTGTGTTGCAAACTTTCATTTTTCTTCCTAGACTCGATGAGTCTGGATTTTTCTGCCACCAACCAGATCTGAATCTCAGGCAGATATGATGGTTGGAACATTTCCCAAGAACTATAATAATGGTCTCTCTGTAACCCGTTAAGTGGATGTCATGGCCGACACACCCAGCCGGAAGACCTGTTATTGTAGTATCTTGATTGAGGAAGTTGGCCACCTCCCCATGAGGATTTCATATGGATTTACTTCCGTAGTTATTCCTTATGATTTTTGTGTTCCCGAAGTCCGACCTTTACTTGATGTCCTAGATATCAACCCAGTTTAATAAATGGGTTGCACTAGCACATCAAGGAGAACATTAGAAGCGGAGTGCTAAATGTCTCTCGGTCGATCATCCAGATTTTGTCCCCTTGGCCCCGCCAAGGTGAAATCTGAGAAGGTGTTATCTTCCTTTGCATCTGCATCTTCTACCAGCATTCATCATGGTAGTACATTGTGTTGCCAGGATCCTTGACACGGATATTGGTAATACCTTGATGAATATGGAAGTGCTCAAGTTCTTGAGAGCACGCACAAGCGCTAGGTGTTATCATCGGCACTAACTGGGATTGCTCTCAGTTTCCTTGGTTATACTATAAATTTTCAAATAGTGGACTCACTCTCTACTGTTGAGCCTCCCCCCAGTTACTAGAATCATTCCCAGCATTTGCATTTTGTTTCCAGCTAGCACCCGTCATTGTGCCAGTCTACCATGGGTCTCATCCATTTCCGGTGATAAGCAAAATCATCCCTTGTGTTGTATTCAACAAGGTAATCCACATCATCCATTCCAGTCCGAGTATGCCATTCTACCGAACTCCTTCAAATGATTGCTCGAGAATTTCCTTAGGCTGGTATAGAGAATTTTATTGATCTCTGAATCAAAAGTAATTCTTTTCCACTTAAGGGATAATTCTACGGGTCACCCTCCTCTAAGGTGTTCCGTTGCGATGTCATGGCAACTCAAATCCTCGCTACGATAACAACCGTTCACCACCCTCTTAGGTATGGAATTATTGTCTACCTAGTGACCCTCGTCATCTGTTCCACTCCATCCCCTCTAGATGTGTGCCTCGTGACTCAGCTCGAGAGATGTTGCTATGTCTCATTCCGGGAATTGATCCTGAGTTGTTCGATCTCCAAGGAGATTGATCTTTCTAGAGCTTTCCCTTCCCTCCCTTTGTCATGTTAGTTAAAGTTCTCAGAGCAAAGCATCGAGACAATGATGGTGGTCGAATCAACGTTCTTATGAAGTACAACCGGGATCGTGAAGATTATACTAGTTTGCGCTCCCCCTTCATCTTACCCTACGCTTGAATCTCGGGACGAGATTCTTGTTTAGTGGGGGTGAGTTGTCACATCCCTAGTTTTGGTATGCATTAGGCTAGCCCTTCATGTGTGTATCATGTTTAAATTTTATTTAAGTTGAAATGGGGATTGCTCAAACCCTAGCACCAGATCAAATCAACTAGGTTCAAATAAAAATATTCTCAATGAACCCAAAATGCTCTTCAGAAAAGTTCATTATTTTTGGATTGGTCTCGAACCTCTCCCAAAAATGGTGCACATTTTTCTAGGCCATTCTGGATTTTTGAATTAAATCATATAGTATTTGCATTTGGGCATTTAAATGCTATAAAATATTTTAAATGCTCAAATAATCCCAAACTGAAATGTTTACTGTAGGATATATTTCCAATAGTGGTCATGAGTAGTTGCATGATTTTTGGGATTGATTTAGTAATTTTAATAAAGCCACAAAGTTGAAGAAAAATAGAAAACAGTAATTAAAATAAAAAACGAAGAGAGAGAGAGAGGGGAAACTACCTGGGCCACTTACCTGTCCAGCCTGGCGGCCCAGTTGGCCAGCCCAGCCCACCTGGCCCCTTCCCCTGTCGTCTTCCTCCTTGCCAGGAGGACGAGCGCGTGGCCGCAGCGCGCCGGCACGCGCCCCGGCCACCTCCACCCTGCCTGAATGCGTCCCCGACGCCTGGACACCTCCAACGTTGCCACGCTACCCCTCTGGAACCCCCTCTCTCACTCTGTCGTCCACATGCTCTCCTCTGCTCTCTCTCCCTCTCTGCCTGAGCAGAGCTCGTCGCCGCCGCTCGCTGTAGACGCAGCCTCCGTGCTCCCCTCGCCTCCCCGACGTATCCACGAGCATCGCCGCACCTCCCTCATCCTCTCCATCCAGCCACGCCTCGCCGGAGGCCCTGCATCGTCACCCTCTTCGTCATCTTCGTCGCCGGCCGCCGGAGATCCCCCTCGCCGCTCCGCTCGCTCGGGTGCTTCCTCGAGCTCGCTGATACGCCTCGCCGTGAGCCTCTCTACCGATTCCCCCTGCTTCCATGTTCATTAGCTCATCATAGCACTCGTTTCCGTCGAGGCCGAGACCTCACCGGTGCCGGACTTGTCACCGTCGTCATTTTGGTTCACCTCCGTCGAAACCGAGCGCGTCACTGCACTCAGTGCACTCCCAGGAGCTCGCAGCACCCTTCCGCGCCCCCTGCCGTGCCTCATAGCGCCGAACCCGAGCACGCCCGAGCTCCGGCCACCGCTGCCGAGCTCGAGGCCATCGTCTCCGGCCGCCCTAGCTGCTACTACTTGCTGCAATGGGCGCGGGTGAGCTCCAGCTCTCCGCAGCCACTCTCCTCCGTCCATTTGGACGCCGGAGGAGCGAGCCCGAGCCCTCCGCCGCGCCTGTTGCCACCGGCGACGAGCCGCCGGCTGGTTAGGCCCTGTTGACCAGGGGTTTGACCTCCCCTCGGTCAATGACAGGTAGGGCCAGCACCCTGTTCATTAGTTTAGTTTATTCTAACTTAATTAGCCACTGTTTCACTAACATGTGGGCCCTAATGTTTAATTAACTGACTAATTAATTAATTAGGTTAATTAAGCTATGTTTAATCACCCTGCAGCTGACACACGGGTCCCACGCGACAGGTTTGACTCTGGTCAACCCTGTTGACTTGCTGACGTCACACAGGCGTCATGCTGACGCAGTAAAGTATTTCTGGAATTAAAATAAATCAGGAAATGATTTATAAATTTCAGAAAATACCCCAAACTTCTAAAAATCATAGAAAAATATCCGTAACTCAGAATGAAATAAATTATATATGAAAAATGATAAGAAAAATCCAATCTATCCATCTGTACCATTTTCATGCATCTTAGAGAAACCTAACCTTGCTGTTTAGATGAAACAAGTTAATGCACCTTTATGACTTCATAAAATGGGTTTGCATTTGAATCTTTGGTTCAAATGGACTCATTTCAATCTGTTCTAGCTTGCATTAGCCCAAAACACATTCATTTTGCCATGTCATGATCATGCATCACATTGTGCATTGCATTGATTGTATTTCTTCTCTGTTGCCGGTATCTGTCCCCTCTCGATAGACGCGTTTCGATGATGTGATCAATGACACCAATGAAGAACTATACTATCTTCAGAAGTGCCAGGCAAGCAAAACCTCCTTGTTCATTCCGATACAATCCCACTCTCTCGCTCCTGCTCTCTTTACTGCATTAGGACAACACCAATTCAACTGTTACATGCTGCGGTAGTTGAACCCCTTTTCCTCTGCATGACCTGCCATTGCCACAGTAAATAGATGAAACCCACTAGCATGAGTAGGAGTTGTTTGAGCCCTGATGTGCCTACTCATTCATGTTTGTTTGTCATGCCTGCTACTGCTTAGAGTTGAGTCAGGTCTGATTCATCGGGGATGAATTGGAGGTGTGTGAACATGCCCTACTGTGTGTGAGCTAAGTGTGTGAACACGATTTGGTAAAGGTAGCGGTGAGAGGCCATGTAGGAGTACATGGTAGGTTGTCTCATTGAAGCCGTCCTTAGGAACGGAGTTCTGTGTTTGTGATCCATGATCAGTTACTACCACACATTGGGTTCCGGTAACTCGACCCCTCTCGACTTATTAATCAACATGATCTCTATCCAGGAGTTGCAACTAGTTTCTGGTGTTTGTAGGTAGTGCTAGTAGTCTACCAAGTGGCACCCGGTACAGGTGGGCTTGGGACAGACTAGGCACACACTACTAGGGAAAAGGCTAGCAGCAGCGCGGGTTTTAGATGTATCAGTAGCGCGGGGACAGGCGCTACTAATAAGGCGCTACAGCTAACATATAGCAGTAGCGCGTGCTCACCGGCGCTACTGCTACACAAGTGTAGCAGCAGCGCTGTTTGCGGAAGCTCGCTACTGCTAGTAGCTCTAGCGCTTTTTACGTTGATGCGCTACTGCTACCGCGGCGCTGCTGCTAACTTTTGTACACTTGCTACTGCTAATTTAAGTAGGTTTTTTTGTTATTTTTTTGGCATATTTGTTTTGTATTTGAACAGGCTTTATAGAAGAATCTTTAGCACATAGAAATGTCATCATGATACACATACAAATGTCTGTGAGACCACAAATGTAATCATAGCATGTACATACAAATAGTCTCATCATAATCATCATCTAACACAAAGTGATATCTTGTCATCATCTCGAAAATAGCGATACATGCAAGTCTCGAATACTTGCAACTACAACAACGTCATCCATCTAAACAAAGGTATACGCAAGAAGTGCTATCACTATGAGTGAGGGCGGAACTATGCAGTACATGAGGTGGCGGTTATGAGTCCTCTCTCGCGCTAGCGTGAACCTCAAGTAACTAGCTTCTCCTTCTTGTCTGCTTTTGAAGCCTTTATGGATGGCGCCCATGAACCCATTCACTTGCGCCTGACACTCATGTCACTCGTTGTACACCCCCGGAACCTTCCCTTTGTACACGACATAGCAATTCCATCTCTCCATCAAGAAACTAGGTACCTGTTAGAGATGCATGTTCATGAAGAGGATGTACAATCATATATATGCAACAAAATATACTAGAGCAACACCGAAAAAGAAAGGATTAGCAACTAGATGCAACATACAGTATGCAAATTAATTAACTAGAGGTACGCAGGTCATCGTACACAAACTAACAAAGTAGCGTTACGCAAGTTCGGCATGGACCGTGGACATCACAAAGTTTCATCGCTACAAGAAGTATACAAGTTCAACCGACACATATCATCATCATCGGAATCATAAATCACTAGAAGTTCCATCCTTCCATATCATCAAGGACGAACCCTAGCTTCTTGAACGGCGTGAGGTCTAGACATTGCATGCCTATGCGAGTTCGGACGTAAGCTCGCGATATAGGGCCCCGGTGGAACATCCCCTTCTCATCGACGACTTCTTTCATGATGATCGTCACAATGTCGCTTTGGATGCGAAAGAAGTCATCTCTAAGTTTATAATCCGCTTCTCCATGAGATTCTAGCCACTTGTGGATACGATCATCATTTCTGCTGTTAATGCGAAGCTTTTGGTGATCCGTGTTGAACTGAATCATGAGATGGACGATGTAGAATCCATCCTTCTTGCTTGGTTTTGGGACATGGATGCAGGAGAATTTAGTTTTATGCGCGAAACCCATCTTCTTGTTCCTTTGTTTCTTGATCTGCACGTGGCCACCTCTAAAGCTGAAGCCTTGGAGAGCATCATCTAGAATATTCATTATGTGGGTGTAGTCTTTTTTCTCGTAGTCTCTGGAAGGGTCAAAATACACGGCGTGGGAGACTTGCGGGTAAAGAACGATAAGGACGGCGCGCCCGTTGCTGCGGGGAAAAGACACCTCAAATTATTCCCCATATGAGAGAGAAGGAATGATTGAAATGTACGAAAGGGTTGTCCGTAACTGACTTACTTCGGATGATAAGGCACGAGGACAATTTCCCGGTCCTTATTCTGTACCATGAAGTTTTGGAGTACTCCCTAGCAGTTTCACGCTCAAAGTCGCCGAGACTCAAGAAAGACTTGTGCATGTAGTACGGATCCACCACACAGATTTGCGAGACTTCTTCACTCTTCATGACGGAGCTCATATGTAGCGCAAAAAGGTGGACGATAGTAAAATCAAGCCGCCTTGTTAGAAACATCTCAAAGATATGGTCAAACCGCAGGAACAACACCTCCGCGGGCCGTGTGTCGACGTAGCACTTCCCCTCAGGCACACGAGCCGCGTATGTCGGATATCCTGGATCCTTTGAGGCTAGTAGGCTTTTCTCAGTCGACAGCACATGGTCGTGCAGTCTCCTGAGATCCCCTGATAGTGCCTCCAGCGGTTTCGGCGGTAGCATCGGCTCGCCCGTGAGATGGAACATGACCGCACTTTTCACGGGTACACGCTCTTCAGAATGCATCGTCTGGCTGCTATGTGCTTTGGCTTGTTTGGAGATAGTTACCTTCCCCGATCTCTTCCTCTCCTTTTTCTTGGGCACACCTTCCAAACCCTTCCTTAACCCCTGCCCCAGTGTTCCCGGGCTAAGTACTGTACGACCCTCGCGCCCGGCTAGTTGAGCCTGTGTTGAGGCGGCATCTTCAGGCATGTCCTGTGAGGATTTCATGAAGAGAGACTTTTTGCAATCCATGGTACGACCCTGCCCGGGCATATCATCCATATCCTCATTAGCAAGCTGATAGCCCGATTCGTCATATGGTTGACTCATCATATCTATGTCACAGTCATACGCGTTTGTATTGAGGTAATCCATAGGGTCAACCTCCGTCTCATCATCCATTCTCTGTTCTACAGCAGAAATTACATTAGCCAGTACTATTGCACCCCCTTCATCATGTCGTCCGCCGCTCTCACCCGGCACTACAGGTGCTGGTAATTGCATAGGCGGGGTGGTGGTCTTCGCACATGCTTGTTGATGTGTGGTAGTTATTGGTGTGCTCTCGGCCGGCTCCAGACGAATAAGATTCTTCGGCCATAGCAGCACCCAATTCTTGCAGCTTCTAATCCGCGGCGGGGTCTCGTTGTCCGCTCCCACATGCTGTACTGGAGGAGGCAAATCCTCGTGCCCCGATTTCACACTGGTCAAGCTAACCCTGAAGTGCCCAGCGGGGATTGGCTGGTTGTGGAACGTGCGTTGAGAGGGGTCCATTATCATCCCCTGTCCCACGTCCACCTTCTGGCCTTTGATCAAGTAGAGTATGGTGCACGGGGTTTCTTTCGCCTGCAAACACATATGTCTGTGGCGTAAAACAACCGAAAGGCAACAAAAATGGAATATTATATATATATATATATATATATATATATATATATATATATATATATATATATATGTTGGTGCGACATCTAATTACCGTGACGGCATCGAGCTCAGCCAAAGACGAAGGCCCACCTAGCGCGCCTGAGACTGAGGACGGGCTGCTATGAGTGGGAGCGGCTGCGAGAGGAGGCCCGGTTGCGTGAGCAAGTGATGGTGCGATGGTGTTGTTGTTCATGGAGTTGCTCCCGACGAAACTGGGCATCGGGAAATCATGTACCGTCCTGTCTGGATTTTCCTTCGCCCAGTTGATGATAACTGGAACCAAGTTAGTAGCGAAATCATTTCTGCATGCAGTTACAGCTGCATTGACTGCCTGCTGTAGCAACTCATATTTGTCCTCGGCTACTTTTTTCGCGTCCTCAGCTGCTTTTTTCTCGACCGCAAGCTTCACCTTCGCGTTGATGTCCGCCTGACTAAACTTCGTTTTTAGCTTCTTGGCCTCCGGGCCCTCATTGTAAAACACCTTCCACGTGGCGCCGTCTCCAACACCGTGAACACGACCATATTGCGGCCGCTGATCCAAAGGGAGTCCCTTAAGTTCGTTCAAGGCCCGGTTGAGAGGGGTGTCCCACTTGGGCCTCACCGGAGAAGTAGGGCTTTCGGCTGCAAGCTGGTGTTGCTTCTCCAGTAGTCTAATCAATTTCCTCGTGATCTTGTCCGTGTAAAAAACCTTTTTCTCCTTGTCCCACTTGTAGCGGGCCCTGATGAAGTCATGCTCCAAGGGGTTGGTGAACTTCGCGAAGGGGTCTGGGAGACCCGCGGCTTCACATTCCGCGTCCTCCTTATCCCATATGGGCCTTTTACCGAGGTAGCCACGGCTTCCGAGGCGATGCTTCCCCGTGTTCCTTTGCTGAAGGCTCTTGAATTTCGCAGCCTTAGCCTTGGCTGCCTCGCTAGCGCAAGTGTCCTTGAACTTTTCGAACTCCTCTTCCGTAAGTGTCGGATTTTCCTCCAGAATCTTGGACAGGGGTTCATCAGCCTCAATAGCTCATTTCACCCTCGTTTTCTAGGAGGCCAAATCATTGCTGAACATGCCCATGGCGTGATTGTTAATCTTTTTCATCTTTGGATCATCCCATGGTTGTTCTATGTTATCATCCTGGTCGGGGAACTTGAATCTCTTGTGCATCTTTGTTACGAGCAACTGCGTCAAATGTTCTTTACTCCTTAAGTCATCGTCGTTGATGCTCGTGCATTCCCGTAGGATGCATCCTACTTGGTTCCCATAGCACTTGCGAGGTTCTTCCGGCTCTAACGGCTCAAACTTGCCAAGTGCCATCTTTGTGATCACAAGTCGTCCAATCCCTAGTTTGTTAGGTTTTCGTATCCTCTGCTTCTTATGCTTCCTCTTTTTGGTAGCGGCATCGGGGCCGGTACCTTCCCCGCCGGTACCTTCCCCACCGGTCTCGGTGCCGCCATCGGTGTCGGCGCTGTCGGTGTCGATGTCGGTGTCAGTACCATCATCGAGGCCGACCTGCAAACCTTGCTTAGCAGTCAAATAGTCGAGGTACTCTTGTTCACCCTCATAATCCATCTCGTCTGCATCTTGGTCAGAAGGCCCAGTTTCTTTGTTGTTCGACATGTTTCCTATGATTAAGTGTCCTCATTTATTTCTAAAAGTATGAATAAATGAGAAATGACATAAAAATAAATCTATGTGCCAGCACTCGATATGCCAACTATGTAGCACAAAATCATGCCTTTATTCACGGGAAATTTCGGCATGACCTTTGCTAAAAAATGGACATATCGAGCGCCTGAAATTCACCGGAATGGAAATGAATCAACATTCCGGCGTAACATAGGCCACTCGGATCATTTTCCAAACATGATATGTCCAAAACATGACATATGCACATATCACATGTCCAGTTCAAATTTGCACATATCACATGTCCAGTTCAAATTTTGAAACCTAGCTAAATTCATAACTAAATAGATAACCTAATTAACATACTGCCCTAACTAAAACCTAATTAAATTAACCGAAGAACCCTAGCAGAGAGAGGGGGGGTTACAGAGGGTGCAGGGGCGAGGAGGCAGGCCCGACGACGGCCGGGAGGGGAGAGGAGGGAGGCGAGGGCCGACGGGTTGGGGGCGAGCGCGCCGGGGTCGGGGGCGAGCGTCAGTGCC
>NC_057798.1:430256059-430381053 GCF_018294505.1 Triticum aestivum | reverse complement strand
GGGCTAGCACCGGCGTCGGAGTCGGGGGCGAGCGCCGAGGCCGGGTCGGGCGCGGCGGTGCGACGGGGGAGAGTGGGGATTTTTGGGGGGGGGGAGGCGGGATGAAGCAGGGCGGGTGAGAATTTTTGGTTAAGTGGACATAGCAGTAGTGCATTTGCACAAAAAGCGTTGCTACTACCTTCAGTAGCTGTAGTGCTTTATACGAAATTCGCTTCTACTAACTTCAGTATCTGTAGCGGTTTAGGCAAAACGCGCTGCTACTACCTTCGCTACTGCCAGTTTCCCTTTTTCTTTTCCTTTATTTTATCCCACTTTTATTTCCCGAGGGCAGTGAACAAAGGGAGGGCCATATATATTGCATCATTTGACGGTTAAATATGTATGCAAAATAGGAACATATATATTACACATCATTGGACCCATGCATAATAATGCTAAGTGTGTATACAAAATAGGAACATATATATATATATATATTACATCATTTGACCGATAACATAAGTTTCCTCAGTGCTGAAGTTTTCGTTTTTGAGTCAGCTTCTTTCCCTTCTTGTTCGTCGAAGAATAATTGAGCCCCTCATTGTGACTTTGCCTTTTCCATGGAGTACGATTTTTCTTAGGTAATGTAGTATTGATTCTTCTTTTGACGTATACTTCATCATCATCGTCATCTTCCCTCATTGGGTTGCCGTACTGATCATAGTCTTCCTCGTTGGTGACTCCGTCCATTCCAATGATGTTCCTTTTGCCTCTCCTCAGGACAACACGGCTAGGATTGCGCGGATCAGTTATGAAGAAGCATTGTGTCACGTGCTTAGCGTGTACCCATGGCTCGTTTTTTGCGATAGCGTTGACGGTAGCACTCTTGGCTTCGGGTATAGTCATGGTAGTGAAAATCCGGCTTTCTCTTTCGACATTCTTAGCCCATCTGACACCAAACATCGTCGTGTTGTGCAGTCTAGAGTAGTCAAGCTCCCAGGTCTCCTCGGCCCTTCCATAAAATCGTTCAGTTGTGCCATTGTCGCTGCCGGTCATGCATTCCATCATCACCCCTGAGTTCTGATCATACTGTTATATCTTTGGCCTCCGTGTAGAACGTGTATCCGTTGATATCATATGCCTGATAGGTTACGAGGTTGGGCGAGGGGCCATGTGCTAAGGCGTATATGAGCAATCCGTCCTTAGAGCCCTCCTCCGCAGGATTAGCAATAATATGCTCTTTGAACCAGTGCAGGAAAGTGGAGTTGTGCTCTCTAGTAACTTCGGCGTCCGTCCTGCATACCCCCCGGTCATGATACTTCTTTGCGATAATTTCTTTGTGCAGTGCCACGAAAGGATCTACCTCGTCTAGGTGTTGTAGCACTACCAAGTTTGCTCTTTCAAAGTCGCTGCATCGATCTGAGTATGCCACGTGCAGTTCCCTGCGACCGTTGCAGTGACCATCTCCTTCGAGCCTCCCATCGTGCTTGTTAACGGGCAAACCAACACTAACACCAGGCGGTTGGTCTGCGCCATATAGAAAATTCTCACAGAAAGAGATGCACTCTTGTGCCAAATAGCCCTGGATGATGCTTCCATCCGGATGGGACATGTTACGAACGAATCCTTTGATGATCCCATTCATCCTCTCAAATGGCATCATGTTGTGCAGGAATGACGGCCCCAGGTCTATTATGTCATCCACAATATGGACACACAGATGCACCATCACGTCAAAGAATGCGGGCGGGAAGTACATCTCAAGCTCATTCAGTATCACAACGATCTCTTCCTGTAGCCTTTGGAGCTGCTTCACACTGATCGACTTTCGAGAGATGACGTCGAAAAAGTTGCAGAGACCAATAAGCGTGTCATGGACGTGCTTGTCCATTATCCCTCTAAGGGCAACAGGTAGTATCTGCGTCATCATCACATGACAGTCATGAGACTTCATCCCACTGAACCTTTTCTTGTCAGTGTCTAGATATCTTCTTATCTTGCCGCAGTAATCGGAACTAACTTTGACTCCGGTAAGGCACTTAAGGAAGGCATTGATCTCAGCCTGACTTAAGGTGAAGCAAGAAGGGGGGCAATAATCCTCTTTCTTTATTTTCTTGCCCTTCTTCTCCCGTGCCTCTGTCTCCGTCTCTGTCTCGTCTGACATTTTACGGGGCGGCATGTGCAGATATTCCCTAATTTTCAAATCTTGCAAGTCTTTTCTTGCCTTCGGCCCATCCTTGGTCTTATCCGGCATGTTCATCAGTGTTGCGAGCAAGCTCTCAAGGACATTCTTACAGATATGCATTTGATCAAGGCAATGAGGTGTATCGAGTTTATGCCAGTACTCCATGTCCCAGAACACAGACCTCGTCTTCCATACCTTCAGCAGCGGCTCCGATGCCTTTCTCATCGTCTTTCCCGGCGCGAGGCACTCCTTCCAGTTTTTCAACAGCTCATCGATTTCGGCACCTCTCCGCTTACGTGGAGGTCCTCGATGCTCAGTGTGACCATTGAATAGATCTCCACGGTTTCTCCACGGGTCGTCCTGTTCAAGCCATCTTCGATGCCCCATGTACACGATTTTCTCAGACCCGCCATATTTCCTTGACATTAGCTGCTGAGACGTCGTATCATCCATGCACCGCGTGCATCCGCAATATCCATGGCACACCTGGCCTGCCACATATCCGTAACCGAGATAGTCCTGCACTATCGTGATCAGCGCGGCTCTCATGTTGAAATACTCACCTTTGTTGGCGTCCCATGTCTTGGCCGGTGTTTTCCATAATGTGTCTAACTCCTCTTGAAGTAGTCCCAGATACAAATTAATATTATTTCCTGGTTGTTTCGGCCCTTGAATAAGCATGCTCATGTGAATGTACTTCGATTTCATGCACAACCAGGGGGAGGTTGTACATCCATACAAACATGGGCCATGTGGTATGGTTGGTGTTCTGGTTGCCAAACAGATTCATGCCATCGGTACACGCGCTGAGCACGATGTTCCTTGCATCACATTCAAAATAATGATAGAAGTTGTTCAACACTCTCCACTGGCTTCCATCCTTCACGTCTCTCAGCTTCGGATCATCTCCATCGTTGGGCTTCTTCCTCTCCGCGTGCCAGCGCATTAGCTTTGCTTCCTTGGGATCTACAAAATACCTCTGGAGACGGGGAGTGATCGGTAAGTACCATACAACTTTCTGGGGACATTTCTTCCCGGCCTTCTTGTATCGAGAAGCATTGCACACCGGACAGCTTGTTTTTTCCGCGTGCTCCTTCCGATAAATTATGCAATCATTGATGCATGCACGGTATCTAACGTGTGGCAGATCAAGAGGGCACACGATCTTCTTGGCCTCATCAACACTAGTAGGACATAGATTACCCGCGGGAAGAACATCCTTCAGGTACTTGAGATGCTCATCGAGGCTAGTGTCGGTCCATTTGTTTTTAGCCTTCATCTTCAGGAGTTGGAGCGTGAAACTCAAGCGGGTCACCTCAGGATTGCAACCATCATACAATGGAGTGTTTGAGTCTACCACCAGTTGCTCCAGCTTAGCCTCCTCTCTAGAAGAAGCTCTCTCAGTACTCGTCTCCTTGCGAAGCAATGCTTGAACATGAGGGTCCCGCACGATTGAACTTAGTACCGACGAACTCTGCTACGTGGAGTCCATGTCGTTCTCTCCGCCGCCATGTCCGGCCCCTTCTCCGCCGCCATGTCCGGCCTCTTCCCCGCCGCCATTATCGATCATCTCTTCGTCTTGCCCCGTGTCATCATTGCCTGCCCCGTCAGCATCCTCAATATCGTCATCCTCATCTTCAATTATCCACCGCATATAGCCATCCATGAAACCAGTCATGAGCAGGTGCGCTTCGACACGACCATCGTCATGGGGGTCGAGCCAAACTATTCCTTTGCATTTTCGACACGGACATAAAACCTCTGTCCAGTTATTTTCTTTCATGTCCTGCATCGCCGACCGCAACCACCTGTCCACCATCGTTCCACTGACCATCGTCAACTATGCACGGTAATAATAAACAAATTGATTATAAAAATGCATGCATGCATCAAAGTCATACAAAAATTTGGCATGACCTTCCCTAAAAATAGGACATATATGGATCTAGAGTTTGCTCGGAATTCGCCGAAACGGAAATAAATCGACATTTCAGCAAAACATAGGCAACTCAAAAGCACAATTTGGCGTGCCACACACACAATTTCCTCAAACATATCACACACACATTAACATATTTTCATTTTGCAAAAGCATGAAATTTTCATCACCTCTATCTCGATCGAGATCGAGCACACGGTGGAGATAATGTTGTAGGGAGATCAAAAGTTCCCAAAGCCCTTCTTGACAAAGATAGATCTAGTTAGGGGGCAAATAGGTCACTTAACTAAATGCTACATCTACCTAGCTAGCTAATTTGGGAGGAGACAACTTCAACTAGTGGAGGGGAAAGGAAAAAGAGAAAGGAGATGCATTAATGGAGGTGATGTAGTTATTTAGGAGTAATGAAGAGAGAGAAAGGTGGATAGAAGAGAAAGAGTAATGGGGGAGAAGTATTGAGGAAGAAGAAGAGTGAGAGTGGGAGCATGTGGGGGAGGTAGGGGGAAGGGAAGAGAGGAGGGGGAGGGGAGGCACGGGTGGGGAAAGGTGGTGGGTTGGTGCGGGTTAGCAGTAGCGCGGGTGAAGAAACGCGCTGCTGCTAAAGAATTAGCAGCAGCGCCCTTTGGGCAACGGCGCTACTGCTAACAGTGACAAAAAATTTGCCAATTTGAAATGTAGCAGCAGCGATCCCAGTAAAAGCGTGCTACTACTACATCTGCAGCAGTAGCACGGTTCGGGCCACGGCGCTACTGCTAAATGGAGCTCGGTGAACACCGCCGGTGGATATTTGTAGCAGCGCGGTTTACACAGAGCGCGCTACTGCTAAAAACGTATCAGCAGCGAGTTTCCCGCACACTCGCTACTACTAATTAGCAGCAGCGCTCCTTTTTGAGCCGCGCTGCTGCTAAGATTCTGTGTATAGGCTTTTCCCTAGTAGTGACAGTGGCACGGTGTACCAAGTGGCACCCGGATGGTGGGCTTGGGAACCCTGCTCACATCGTTTGGGGCTGTGAGCGACACCCCGGCCCGATCTCCTTGCGGATGGAACCCGAATAGGCAATAAACCTGGACGAGAGACTTGTGTGGTTAGTCAGGTCATGGTCGACACCCTCGCCGGGCTTCCGATTGAAGGTTGCCGAGTACATGTCATGTAAACGGCGGTAAGTGGTGAGAGCGTGTGTGAAGAAGTACACCCTTGCAGGGTTAATATGATCTATTCGAATGGTCGTGTCCGTGGTAAAGGACTTCTGGGTTGCCTGTACAGTTCATAGACAAGTGAAAGTGGATACTCTAAAATACACAAGATAAGCGTGAGTGCTATGGATGGCGTTCTCGTAGGGAGACGGGAGCGGATCCATAGTGGTGTATTGATATGGTGAATATGTGGACTCGTGTGCGCCACCTCAAAAGAGTTACTTGCAGTCGTACTACAGGATAGCCACTGAGTCAAAGCTGGCTTGCTGCAGTTAAACCCCACCACCCCCTTTGTTGATAATGATGCATATGTAGTTAGATCTGATGTAAGTCTTGTTGGGTACATTTGTACTCACATTGCTTAACTTATGTTTTTGCAGAGAGACTTCAGTCTCGCTAGTAGTTCCGAGTGGACTTCAACGTTTAGCTTGTTACCTCAGCTACGATCTTGTGCCCTCAACAGGATTTGGTAGATAGTCAGGCTTCTCAGCCTTTTTCATTTGTAGATGTCTGTACTCAGACATGTTAAGCTTCCGCTTGTGCTTTGCCTTGTATGCTCTGAATGCTGGGTCGAGAGACCCATGTCTGTAATATCTCGCTCCTCGGAGCCTATTGAATAAAATACTTGAGTTGTAGAGTCATGTTGTGATGCCATGTTGTGTTTGCACATATCAAGCATATTGTGTGTATGTTATTGAAATGCTTGGTATGTGTGGGATCTGACTATCTAGTTGTTTATCCTTGGTAGCCTCTCTTACCGGGAAATGTCTCCTAGTGCTTCCACTGAGCCTTGGTAGCTTGCTACTGCTCCGGAACACTTAGGCTGGCTGGCATGTGTCCTTCTTCGTTCCTGTGTCTGTCCCTTCGGGGAAATGTCACGCGATGTCTACCGGAGTCCTGTTAGCCTGCTACAGCCCGGTTTACCGGAGTCCTGGTAGCCCAGTTGCTACAGCCTGGATTCACTCGCTGATGACCGACACGTTCGTTGCTGGGTCATGTATGCCTGTCCCTGTAAGTTAGTGCCACTTTGGGTTCACGACTAGCCATGTTAGCCCGGGCTCCTTGTCATATGGATGCTAGCAACACTATCATATACGTGTGCCAAAAGGCGCAAACAGTCCCGGGCCTGGTAAGGCGACACCCGCGGGAATACCGTGCATGAGGCCGCAAAGTGATATGAGGTGTTACATGCTAGATCGGTGTGCCATTGAGTCGGGGTCCTGACAGAAACCCTCCGTGACGACACCTCAGGGTCGCCCGCCTTGCAAGGCCGTATGGCAGGGGGAGGCGTTCCGCTCTCCATCATCTCCAGACGAAGATCCCCTGAAGATGAGCTCTGCTGAGAAGGGCGGAGATCCGAACTACAAGGTAAAATTTCGGTTATCTTCCTCAGAAATAGAACGGGGATGTCTCTTATTTTTAACCCCCCCCCCTTTTTCTACTTACGGCTCGGTGGAGAGCTGATCCCCTTGGGGACGCAATGCGGCCGAGGCACCTCCCGGCGCCAGACCCTCTGGCGAAGATTTCTTCCCCCGCTTTGAGGCCATAGCCTCCGGGTCTTCAGAGGCGGTCCTCTTTTTCCCCTGGATGGAGGAATTCTTGATTCCTCCTTCCCTGACAGCCTCCTTCAGGGGGGCGGTAGCTTCCTTGTTCCTCTCTTTGCCTTCTTCCAAAGGCGTAACCTCCAGCATCCTGGTTAACACGGGATCCGGCGTAGTCTCAGGGAGGGGAGCCGGACACCTGATTAATTTTGCTTTCGCTATCCACTCCTGTTTAAAGGACAGCTCTTTTAAGGGAAATTTTATGATAAATATACGGATAGCGTGTCCAGGTACAGGGCTACTTGCTTGAGTATTCGGGCGATTGCAGCTCAGACCTGCATCCTCAGACGAGTCCGGACACATTGCTTGTGATCCGAAGAACAATTTGTACATCTCCATGGGCGTCGTGCCCATAAAATGTTGGAGAGCTCGTGGTCCTTCCGGATTAAACTCCCACAGGCAGAGGGGACGGCGTTTGCAGGGCAGGATGCGACGAATCAGCATAACCTGTGTCACTACGGCCAGATTGATATCTCTTTCCAGGAGATCTCGAACGCGGCCCTGCAACAAGGGCACGTCCTTGGACGGCCCCCAGTTGAGCCCTTCATTGACCCATGACACCAGCTGTGGTGGGGGACCCGAGCGAAAGGCAGGAGGCGCCACCCATCTGGTGCCCCTGGGAGCTATGATGTAAAACCACTCTCGTTGCCATGAGCTGAACTCCTCTTGAAAAGAGCCCTCAGGCCATGGAGCATCGGCAATCTTGCTTATAATAGCACCTCCGCACTCTGCGTGCTGCCCCTCGGTCATCTTCGGCTCTACCTTGAAGGTCTTAAGCCACAATCCGAAGTGAGGAGTAATATGGAGGAAGGCCTCGCACACGACCATGAACGATGAGATATGGAGGATGGACTAGTCGTGAAATTCCAGCCCGTAGTAAAACATGAGCCCCCTCACGAAGGGGTCAATTGGGGAGCCTAGCCCCCGAAGGAAGTGAGACGCGAACACCACGCTCTCACCAGGCTTGGGAGTGGGAATGACCTGCCCTTGAGCAGGCAGCCTATGCAAGATTTCGCCGGTTAGATACCTGGTGTCTCTTTTAACTTTAACACGTCTTCTTCCATAACTGAGGAAAGCATCCACTGGCCTTGAAGGTCGGAGCCGGACATCGTGAAAGGTCCGAAGCGCCTAAATCTGGAGCTTTGAGTGTTGGAACTCAAGGCGAGAGGCGGATTTGATTGGGATTGAAAGAAAGGAGTCGAGCCTTGGTCTCTTTATAAAGAGGTTGAATACCAAGAGCCCTCCCCATGACCGTTTGGGACTCACTTTCGATTAAAGAGACATACCAATGGCACGGTTGGGTTACCCACGCCCGTATTGATGAGAATCCTGGAATAAGGGGACACGATCTCTGCTTTCACGAGACGTGCCAAGGAAACTGCCTCGCTAAACGTGCTGAGGTGGGACGTAAAACGATTCAAATAAAGGCTTGGCCGTGGCATGATGTCACGCTGCGGAATACGTCAGCAGATTAGATTTGTACAAATATTATTCTCTCTACGGTGGTATGTGGAACTTATTTTGCAGAGCCGGACACTATCCTTGTGTTCAACATCTTCTATGAAGTATTTGGAGGAGGAACCTGCCTTGCAATGTCGAAGACAATTTGCACGCCGGACTCGTCGTCATTGAAGCCTGGTTCAGGGGCTACTGAGGGAGTCCTGGATTAGGGGGTGTCCGGATGACCGGACTATGACCTTTGGCCAGACTCCCGGACTATGAAGATACAAGATTGAAGACTTCGTCCCGTGTCCGGATGGGACTTTCCATGGCGTGGAAGGCAAGCTTGGCGATACGGATATGTAGATCTCCTCCCATTGTAACCGACTCTGTGTAACCCTAGCCCTCTCCGGTGTCTATATAAACTGGAGGGTTTTAGTCCGTAGGACGAACAACAATCATACCATAGGGTAGCTTCTAGGGTTTAGCCTCTCTGATCTCGTGGTAGATCTACTCTTGTACTACCCATATCATCAATATTAATCAAGAAGGAGTAGGGTTTTACCTCCACCGAGAGGGCCCGAACCTGGGTAAAAACATCGTGCCCCCTGTCTCCTGTTACCATCCGCCTAGACGCATAGTTCGGGACCCCCTACCCGAGGTTCGCCGGTTTTGACACCGACAGAGGCGGATGGCCACAAGGCCCGGGCAACACCCTGCATTACCTGCCGAACTTGTTCGTGCAGTTGCTAAAGCTCTTGCAGAAGATCGCCTGCGGATCCGGGCATCTCCTCTTCGGGATGACCAGTCAGCATACCTATAGACATAACTCTGTTAGCCTGTTTCTTCGCCAAACTATATAAAGGTTCATTCGAGCGCATACTAAAAATGCCGCGTTGAAGCCTCCTGTTCTCCTTCATGGAGTCTACAAGCTGGGCACGAACATCTTTCAATTCCACGCCCAGCCGGGTATTGGCATCCTAGAGATCGTTTTTCTCTCGCCTGACCCGTGTAAGTACATGCTCGCCAGCCTCTAGTTGTTGTTGCGCTTGTTGTTCATCCTCTTGCAGGATCTCTGGATTCGCTCTAGGATTGCCTGTGGAATCTAGTGTTAGATTTCCAAACATGCCGAATACTAACTGGTACACGTAATCACGTTTTCTATCGATCGAGAAAAATATTACCAGACGAGGCCTCCTTGGATTCCTCCTTTCCGACAACTGCAGCCCTTAGCTGGGATTTACACTCCTCCAGCTCTTGAGACAAATGGGTATTCTTCTCTGTAAGAACCTATTCATACAATGATCCTTAAATCAGTTGTGCCAACTGTTTCAAGTCTCAGGGGCTACTGATATACATAATTATTAGATTTTGCTTACTGGTATATCTTTTAAGTACTGGTCTGTGGCTCTAGCAAGCCCATTTTGAGCAGCTCAGATGTACGCGTCTCCCAAGTTGAATGCATTGAACGCCTCTTCAGAGAAATTAGGGTCACGGAGTGCGGCCCGCCGACGCCGATGATTTGTAGTGCTCTCTACCTTGGAATTTGTAGCGGATATTCTATCCGCATCCTGTGTAGGAGGATCGTCCAGTGTTGTCCCCACGTTAGCCTCCACCCTTGAGGCCGGTTCTGGAATCCGGCTGGTAGAGGCGTGGCCGGCAGGATCTCCAGACACAGTACGGCGAATACTCTTTCTGCTAGGACACAGTGAACATTGTTATATTTTAAAGATGATAATCATGGAGCAGGTTTTAAATCATACCTCTTCGATGGCGTCTCGGTCCTGACCGCTTTCCTTTTAAGCCTACCCAGCTTGGGCAGCCCTTGTTGGTGAGTCACCGCGGGTTCGACACAGCGCCCCGACGGCCTTCCCTATAAAGCGCAATACATGTGCGGTGGGTAAGGCGTAAAGAAGGGATCCTTCTCGGAAGTTAGGACTCCGGTTTTACTTACATATGATGCAGGGAGTAGGCCAGGATAGTCAGCAATGATGGCCACCAAGGCGCCGTCACAGCTTGCCTGGTAAAACAACCTGTCGACGAGCTACACAAATATGTCTGGATCTTCTTCGAGTCCAGGGTCGAGGGCCCGGTTGTGGTCGTATGATTGTGGAGGCGGGATGTGGACCTCCCTCATAGCCTTTCACAGTTCTTGTTATGGAATAGCAAGGTGAATATTTGTGATGAAAGACTGCGGGAATGAATAGAGTTGAGTAAAAGATGGCAACTCACCCAGCTAGGGGGGTTGTACATGGAAAATCCATCCCGTGGCTTAAGGAAGATGAACTCCTCTTCTTCTCCTTTATACAAATCGGACAATATTTTCGCCAGACCAGTGGCGGAGTCCGGACCTTTACGACCGCAGCGGGTGGCATCGTCTTCTCCATTGAAGTGCCACATGGGATGCCCCCGATACTGGAGTGGCTGCACCCCCCGCATTATGCATATTGACATAGCCTCGATTATTGTCAATCCTGATTTGGCCAGTGTTTTTATCCTGCCCATCAGTTGAAGGACCTCTCTGCTATATTCCTCCTGGGGGCTCTGGGACGCTAGCTTAGGCGTTTCTTCAATGGGGCATTTGTGAACTCGGGAAGACCCATCCGGATAGGGTCAGGAAGGGAGACGTCATCTATGTAAAACCACTCGGAAGGCCAATCTTTTGATGTCTTCTTCGGACTGCCAGACAGGTATCCGGTTCCGGCGATGCGCCATATTTTGGCTCTGCCCACTTGGTATATTGATCCCTCCTGATTGCGAGGGACGAGGCAGAACAGCCTCTTCCATAGCACAAAATGAGCTTCGCAGCCCAGAAATAGCTCACAAAGGGTGACATAACCTGCGATGTGTAGGATGGAGGCAGGGGTGAAGTTGTGCAGCTGGAGGCCATAATACTCCAGGAGCCCGCGGAGGAACGGATGGATTGGAAATCCGATGCCCCTCAACAAGTAAGGGACAAGGCATACTCGCTCCCCCCGGATGGGTTGGGGAAACTCTCCGCTTGCTCCCCGCCATCATAAGTGGCTAATCCGGCTCGGACGGGGACAAGATATGCAGGTGGGAGAAACCCCTGGGTCTGCAACTCCACTAATTGACCATGGGATACGGTACACTTCTCCCAATCACCTGGCTTAGCACTATGGGAGCGAGAGGAGGAGCTGCGGTGGTCGGCCATGATGGGATGGTTTTTTCGAGCGCGCTCTGATGAATCCTCGCTTGGGGAAGATGGTGTGATTTGGATCTGAGGATCCCCGTCTCTTTAATAGACGATATACTTACATGGTCAGGGTGGCAAGTGTACAAATGCCCCGACTTCTCGCATTCGCTCGACACGTGGAGACTGGCATTATTAAGGTACAGAAGCCGATGAGTGTAACATTAAATGGGAAGCCGGACACTGCTCGTTACAACAGGTACTCTGGAGAATTTGGAGAAGAACCCACCTTGCATTGCCGAAGAAAATCTGCGTTCCAGACTCATCGTCATTGAAGCCTGGTTCGGGGGCTACTAAGGGAGTCCTGGATTAGGGGGTCCTCGGACAGCCAGACTATATACTTATGTCGGACTGTTGGACTATGAAGATACAAGATTGAAGACTTCGTCCTCTGTACGGGTGGGACTCTCCTTTGCATGGAAGGAAAGCTTAGCAATTCGGATATGTAGATCTCCTTCTCTGTAACTGACTCTGTGTAACCCTAGCCCCCTCCGGTGTCTATATAAACCGGAGGGTTTAGTCCGTAGGACAACAACAATCATAATCATAGGCTAGCTTCTAGGGTTTAGCCTCTACGATCTCGTGGTAGATCAACTCTTGTAATACTCATATCATCAAGATCAATCAAGCAGGAAGTAGGGTATTACCTCCATAGAGAGGGCCCGAACTTGGGTAAACATTGTGTCCCCCGCCTCCTGTTACCATTAGCCTTAGACACACAGTTCGGGGCCCCCTATCCGAGATCCGCCGGTTTTGGCACCAACATGGGGCCCGAAGCCGACGACTAGAAAACTCTCAGGAATACAAAAACGGTTGCACAGGAGGAAAGAACTTTCAGACAATGGCACAAATATATCACAAAGCCTTAATATATATAATAAAAATGTCCAGGCCATACAGATACATTCATTCGAACATGATGTCCTTTGAGCATTGACCCTCTATCAAGAAAGCGCCCTCTAGGATGTCTTCTAAGTAGCGCTCCAGCGTGCGGTGGTCCTTGCCCCCGGGAGGAACCTCAACTGCAATAACGGCGGCATTCATATTCGCTCAGTGCATCTTGACACGGGCGAAGGCCATCCGTGCACCTTCTATGCACACTGACTGCTTGATTGCATCAATTTGGGGCAAGGCATCGACGAGTCACCGCACTAGGCCAAAATAGATACTCGGAATGGGTTCGGCTGGCCACAGCCGGACTATGACATCCTTCATGGCTGCTCCGGACATCTTATGCAGCTCAGCCCACTGCGCCAGTTGGTTGTTCAATAGCGCCGAGCACTACTGCGTCGCGAACTGCGGCCAGAACAGCTTCTTTGTCGCATGCCCCTCCTGGGCTCGAAAGAATTGCGCGGCGTCGGCAGCACTCTTCGGAAGATCCACAAAAGCATCTAGAGAACTCCATAGTCGATTAAGAAAGGCATACCTCTGATCGCCAAACTTAGAGTGTAAAAGAAAGGGCTTACCAACCGCTATTTGTCCGGCCTATCGGATCTCCTCGTGAGCCGCTCGGGATTCGGACCTCACCTCTTGGGCTTCCTGAAGGTCCTTGGCGAGTTCGACCGCCTTAGCTTTATTCTCCTCCTCGAGGGACTCGCACCTGCGAGTGGAGTCCTTGAGATCTTTCTCCACTTTGGATACCCGCTCCTCGAACTGCTGTCAGGTGGCCTGTTCAGCCTTCAAATCTGCAGCCGCTTTATCAGCGGTCGCATTGCTCGCCCTTGCCTGCTCCTTCGCCGGGGCAAGGTCACCCCTGAGGGTCTCAACCTCAGCAGCGCCATCTGCAATTATGCATATAGCAGTGCGTAAGCTTCAACTTAGCATTTGCAAATTAATACAATCATGTACGGAGTACTTGAAACATACCTTGCGCCTCGTCAAGCCGCTTGTTAATAAGGATAATGTCCTCGTCGGCCAGTTGCAGTTTCTGCTTCAGTTCAGAAACTTCGGCGGCCTGAGCGGTCGCCGCAAACAGTGAAGCCTGTTTTTTACCAAAAATATAATTATGTTGTTTCCTGCGAATGTCTATAGATCCTCTGTTCGCCCTTCTTCATGGGCCGAACAAAGTCTCAGGGGCTACTATCTATATACATGCATATTTTTCATATGGAAAGCGGCTAAAGACATTACATCGCATACCTTAAAGACTGTTAGTAAGCTCGTGAAGGCTTCATTCAACCCGCTTTTAGCAGACTGAATCTTCACAACCACCATACCCATCAAGGTACGATGCTCCTCCAAGACGGACGCACTTTGCAGAGCGTCCATCAACATGTTCGGCGCCTCCGGATTAGTAAAGGTCGCACCGGAATAACCGCTTTCCCCTTCCTCGGAGGGGGCTTCCGATTCGACTCCGGAGCCATTTGTATCTCCGGAGCAGTATCCTGTCGGGGGTCGGATGATCCAAGACCCCCATCACCGGTCTCAGTTAGGGTTGCACCCCCCATGTTCTCGGCAGCCAAGGTGTTATCCTCTGGCACCATCTTGGTCCTCTCCCGCACTTCGCCGAAGCCCGGAGAGATCCTTTTGGATGACACCTCGGTGTCATCTACCCTAGGAGGCGGGGAAGCCTTTGGAGGCGTCTCGCTCTCCATCATCTCCGGTGGAAGATCCCTCGCTGATGATGATTCTTGAGGGAGATTGCGGGCCGGACTGAAACACATGATTTAATATTATTCTTACAATTTGTAAAAGATTAGATGTAGGTAAAGCATCCTAAGGTACTTACAATGCGTCAAGGGTCTTGGCTCGGGGGCGGTGCTTGGGTACAGCTTTGGCATCCAAATCCGAGTCATCCGAGAGGGATATCTTTCCCCTCTTGGGCGGCCCCTCCTTCGGATCTATGGAGGCCGCCCTCTTTTTCCCTTTGATAGGGTTCTCTTCTTCCTCCTCCTCCTCTTCCTCGTCTTCATATCCCTCGTGAGAGAAAGGAGCATCGATCCCTCCGAACATAGCGCCCGAAGTACCTTCGTGGTGGAGGTCACCTTCGGCCTTCTTGCCCTTCTTCTTCTTGTCCTTCTTCACTGGCGCCTGGTAGTGCGCCAGGACTAGCATCCTCATCAATAGTGGTTCAAGTGGGTCTTCGGGGAGCTGGGCCGGACATTTGATCCGCTTCGCCTTCTTTATCCAGCCCTGTTCAGGGGGTGGAATTTTCAGTACCCCTTCCTAAGATTGACAAACTAGGTAATGTTCAGAAATATGATACTTACTGGGGCGGCCGGATTGTTGCAGTCGAGGCTGGTGTCGTTAGACGTCCTTGGCCATGTCTTCTGGCTCTTGAAGAGTAGCTTCCAGATCCCTTTGTGTGTCATGCCAAAGAATTGTTGCAGGGTCCATGGCCCTTCCGGATTAAACTCCCACATGCTGATAGGCCATCGTTGGCAGGGGAGAGCTCGGCGGTAAGCATCACCTGGACCAAATCAGCAAGGGTGATGTCCTTTTCTATCATACTATTGATACGCTTTTGCAGCATCAACACTTCGTCAGAGGATCCCCAGTCTAGACCCTTGTTGGTCCAGGACACGAGCCACAGCGGAGGTCCGGATCTGAAAGCAGGAGCGGTCGCCCACTTGGTGCCGCGAAGTTCGGTGATGCAGAACCACTCCTGCTGCCATACCTTGACAGTGTCCACGAATGTCCCTTTGGGCCAGGTAACATAGCGGAGCTTTCTCATCATGGCGCCGTCGCACTCGGCGTGTTGGCCGTTGACCACCTTCGGCTTCACGTTGAAAACCTTGAGCCACAGGCCAAAGTGTGGGGGGACGCGGAGAAATGACTCACACAGGACGATGAATGCCGAGATGTGGAGGAAGGAATTCGGGGACATATCGTGGAAATCCAGCCCATAGTAAAACATGAGACCTCGGACGAATGGATGGAGGGCAAACCAAGTCCTCGGAGGAAGTGGGGGATGAATACCATCCTCTCGCCGGGCTTTGGGGTGGGGATGACCTGCCGCGGGGTAGGAAGCCTGTGTGTAATCTCCGCCATCAAGTACCTCGCCTCACGTAGATCCTTGATGTCCTTCTCCGTTATGGGGGAGGCCATCCACTTTCCCTGGGAACCAGATCCAGCCATAGCCGGAGAAGTTGGGGTGAAGGGAAATATTGGAGCTTGGGCGCTGGAGCTCGAGGACAGAGAGGCAGGAAGGGAGGAAGGTGTGAGGTAAAAGGATAGATCTTCATCTGTTTATATAAGCTGCGAATATCAAGCACCTCCCCTCATAAGCCTTAAACCTCGCCCACTCCCAAGGGGACGTGTGAACGGCAAAGTTGAATTACCCAAACCCGTATTGATGAGAATCCCGTGATAAGGGGACACGATCTCTGTTTTGACCAGACGTGTCAATGGTCGTGCCTCGAAACGCAAAGTGGGGGCTGTAAAACGGTTCAGAATATTAACAAGGCCATGATACGTCTCCGTCGTATCTACTTTTCCAAACACTTTTGCCCTTGTTTTGGACTCTAACTTGCATGATTTGAATGAAACTAACCTGGACTGACGCTGTTTTCAGCAGAACTGCCTTGGTGTTATTGTTGTGCAAAAATAAAAGTTCCCGGAATGACTTGAAAATCAACGGAGCAACTTTTTCGAATTAATAAAAAATACTGGCGAAAGAATTAGCGTCAGGGGCCCACACCCTATCCATGAGGGTGGGGGTGCGCCCCCTCCCCCTGGGCGCGCCCCTGCCTCGTGGGCCCCCTGGACGTCCACCGACCTCAACTCCAACTCCATATATTTGCTTTCGCGGAGAAAAAAATCAGAGAGAAAGTTTCATCGCGTTTTACGATACGGAGCCGCCGCCAAGCCCTAATCTCTCTCGGGAGGGCTGATCTGGAGTCCGTTCGGGGCTCCGGAGAGGGGGATTCGTCGCCGTCCTCATCATCAACCATCCTCCATCACCAATTTCATGATGCTCACCGCCGTGCGTGAGTAATTCCATCGTAGGCTTGGTGGACGATGATGGGTTGGATGAAATTTACCATGTAATCAAGTTAGTTTTGTTAGGGTTTGATCCCTAGTATCCACTATGTTCTGAGATTGATGTTGCTATGACTTTGCTATGCTTAATGCTTGTCACTAGGGCCCGAGTGCCATGATTTCAGATCTGAACCTATTATGTTTTCATGAATATATGTGAGTTCTTGATCCTATCTTGCAAGTCTATAGTCACCTATTATGTGTTATGATCCGACAACCCCGAAGTGACAATAATCGGGATACTTCTCGGTGATGACCGTAGTTTGAGGAGTTCATGTATTCACTATGTGTTAATGCTTTGGTCCGGTACTCTATTAAAAGGAGGCCTTAATATCCCTTAGTTTCCATTAGGACCCCGCTGCCACGGGAGGGTAGGACAAAAGATGTCATGCAAGTTCTTTTCCATAAGCACGTATGACTATATTCGGAATACATGCCTACATTACATTGATGAACTGGAGCTAGTTCTGTGTCACCCTATGTTATAACTATTACATGAGGAATCGCATCCGACATAATTATCCATCACTGATCCAATGCCTACGAGCTTTTCACATATTGTGCTTTGCCTATTTACTTTTCCGTTGCTACTGTTACAATTACTACAAAACTGCTACTGTTACTTTTGTTACCATTACCGTTACTTCCATACTACTTTGCTACTAAATACTTTGCTGCAGATACTAAGTTATCCAGGTGTGGTTGAATTGACAACTCAACTGCTAATACTTGAGAATATTCTTTGGCTCCCCTTGTGTCGAATCAATAAATTTGGGTTGAATACTCTACCCTCGAAAACTATTGCGATCCCCTATACTTGTGGGTTATCAAGACTATTTTCTAGCGTCGTTGCCGGGCATCATAGCTCTATTCTTTGAGTCACTTGGGATTTATATCTGTTGATCACTGTGAGGAACTTGAAAGACGAAAGAACTAAGATTTTTTCTCCTCAGCTACGAGGGGAGGTAAGGAACTGCCATCTAGCTCTGCACTTGATCCACCATCTGTTTTGAGTATGCTTATGACACCTAAACCTGCTACTACTATGAATTCTGATATGTCGCATGTTATTGATGATGCCACTTCTACTATGCATGATACTTATGATGAAACTACTTCTGTGCTTGATACTACTGTGCCATTAGGTGAATTTCTTGATGAACAATTTGCTAGGGCTAGAGAGAATGAAATAATTGAAAATGAAATTATTGAAGATAGTGATGATGAAGGTTCTCCCCCTAAATATGAATTGCCTGTTGTTCCAGAGAGTTATGTTATGGATGAAGAAACTACTAGAGATATTCTTGCTTGCAATGATAGATCTGATCTTAAGAAGTTACTAGTTAAACTGAAACAGAAATCTCTAAATGCTAGAATGAAATATGACCCTGCTTTTGCTACTTCACCTATCTTTGTTACTGATAAGGATTATGAATTCTCTGTCGATCCTGAGATAATTACTTTGGTTGAATCTGATCCTTTTTATGGCTATGAATCTGAAACTGTTGTGGCACATCTTACTAAGTTAAATGATATAGCCACCCTGTTCACTAATGATGAGAAATCTCGCTACTATTATATCCTTAAGATATTTCCATTCTCATTAAAGGGTGATGCTAAAACTTGGTTTAATTCTCTTGATCCTGGTTGTGTGCGTAGTCCCCAGGATATGATTTATTACTTCTCTGCTAAATATTTCCCTGCTCATAAGAAACAAGCTGCCTTGAGGGAAATATATAATTTTGTGCAAATTGAAGAAGAGAGTCTCCCACAAGCTTGGGGGAGGCTTCTCCGATTACTTAATGCTTTGCCTGATCATCCTCTTAAGAAAAATGAAATACTTGATATCTTTTATAATGGACTAACCGATGCTTCCAAGGACCACTTGGATAGTTGTGTTGGTTGTGTTTTCAGGGAAAGAACAGTCGATCAAGCTGAATTGCTATTGAATAATATGTTGACTAATGAAAATAATTGGACACTTCCTGAGCCAACTCCTGAGCCAATTCCTGAGCCAACTCCTAAACCAACTCCGAAGAAGAGGGGTGTTCTATTTCTCAGTCCTGAAGATATGCAAGAGGCAAAGAAATCTATGAAAGAAAAAGGTATTAAAGCTGAAGATGTTAAGAATTTACCTCCTGTTGAAGAAATACATGGTCTTAATATACCACCTATTGAAGAAACACATGGTCTTGATAACCCGACACAGGTAGTAAAGGTAAATTCTCTCTATAGATATGATAAAGTTGAAATCCCGTCTACTAAGTTTCCTAGCCAATGTTTGGATGAATTTGATGACTTTATGGCTAGACAAGAAAATTTCAATGCTTATGTTGGTAGAGAATTAAAGAGTAATTCTTACATGATTGGACGCTTGAGTGATTATATGGCTAGAGTTAAAGGTGAACTTAAACTCATTAGTAAATATGCTTCTATGGTTACCACTCAAGCAGAACAAGTACTTAAAGCTCAAAGTGATTTGCTCGATGAATTAAATAATAAACATGATTTTGCTGTTAGAGTGGCTACTAGAACGGGTAAAATGACTCAGGAACCTTTGTATCCTGAAGGCCACCCTAAGAGTTGAGCAAGATTCTCAGAGAAATAATTTAGATGCACCTAGTCCTTCTAAAAAGAAGAAAAAGAAAAATGATAGGACTTTGCATGCTTCTAGTGAACCTGTTGTAGACACACCTGAGAATCCCAATGATATTTCTATTTCTGATGCTGAAACACAATCTGGTGATGAACATGAACCTAGTGATAATGTTAATGATAATGTTCATGTTGATGCTCAACCTAGCAATAATAATGATGTAGAGATTGAACCTGTTGTTGATCTTGATAACCCACAATCAAAGAATCAACGTTATGATAAGAGAGACTTTGTTGCTAGGAAGCACGGTAAAGAAAGAGAACCATGGGTTCAGAAACCCATGCCTTTTCCTCCTAAGCCATCCAAGAAAAAGGATGATGAGGATTTTGAGCGCTTTGCTGAAATGATTAGACCTGTCTTTTTACGTATGCGCTTAACTGATATGCTTAAAGTGAATCCTTATGCTAAATACATGAAGGATATTATTACAAATAAAAGAAAGATACCGGAAGCTGAAATTTCCACCATGCTTGCTAATTATACTTTTAAGGGTGGAATACCAAAGAAACTTGGAGATCCAGGGGTACCAACTATACCATGCTCCATTAAAAGAAACTATGTTAAAACTGCTTTATGTGATCTTGGAGCCGGTGTTAGTGTTATGCCTCTCTCTTTATATCGTAGACTTGAACTGAATAAGTTGACACCTACTGAAATATCTTTGCAAATGGCTGATAAATCAACTGCTATACCTGTCGGTATTTGTGAGGATGTGCCTATTGTGGTTGCAAATGTCACTATCTTAACGGACTTTGTTATTCTTGATATTCCCGAGGACGATAGTATGTCGATTATCCTTGGTAGACCCTTTTTGAATACTGTAGGGGCTGTTATTGATTGCAACAAAGGCAATGTCACTTTTCATGTTAATGGTAATGAGCATATGGTACACTTTCCGAGGAAACAATCTTAAGTTCATAGCATCAATTATATTGGAAAAATTCCAACTATTATTATTGGAGGTTTTGAATTACCTCTTCCTACTATCAAGAAGAAATATGATATTCTTATTATTGGGGATGTTCATATCCCTGTTGAGGCAACCTAGTGTTATTCAAAATTTCTCCGGTTCCATGTTATTCAGAATGAGTTTGTTAACAAGACTTGGTCAACCTTGTTAGTGGATTCCTTTTGATGATCATGAGATGGATGAAGTTAGAAGGCACAACCTTCTGTACCCTCTTTTTACTTTCTGTTATTTAGAATAAGTAAAGCAAAAATAGTATTTTCTGTCTATTTTCTGAATTATCCATGCAATAAAAAATACCCGAAAATAAAAGTTCTCCAAATGCCCTGCCAATTTAGTATGATTTTTTCTGGAATATTTGAGAATATTTGGCACTGAGAACACATCAGGGGGAGCTGGCACCTGGCCACGAGGGTCCAGGGCACGTCCCCCCCTACCTCGTGGGCCCACGGTGGCCCCCTCCACTTATTCCTACACCCACACACTTCATCTTCCTCCCAAAAAAATCACCATCCAGCTCAAGCACGAGTTCTAGCTCATTTTGCTGCCATTTTCGATCTCCTTGCTCAAAGCTCCATTCACAAAACTACTTTGGGGGATTGTTCCTTGGTATGTGACTACTCCAATGGTCCAATTAGTTTTTGTTCTAGTGCTTTATTCATTGCAAATTTTTGCTGCCTAGGTGACCCTGTTCTTGAGCTTCCATGTCAAATTTATATGGTCCCAAGTAATTCTAATGCATGATATAGGCTCTAGGCACTTGTGGGAGTAGTTGCTATTAGTTTTGTTGAGTTTAATTCACTTTTATTTTTGAGTTACTAAAAATTTCAGAAATTTTTCAGAGGAAGAAATATGTCTAGGAAAATGTACCAAGGTGGTTCTTCAAGAAAGTAAGGACCCAGGATCGCAATGCGTGAGCAGGACGATGAACCACCAAGGGAAGCTGACGTGCGGCCTTGTGAATAGTTGTCAGAAGAGTTTATGGTCAATGCAGGCATCAAGGATGAATTTGATGCATATGTGCGTAATGCCGATCTTGAGGACTTCATGCAAGATAAGTGTCCTCAGTACTACTATTTGACTGATTCATTCGTGAGAAGGTTTAAATTTACATCTTCGCGTAATTCTCAAAGTGTCCTGTTTGATATTTATGATCAATCATATACCATGGAACTAGAAGATTTTACTACTGCTTGCAAACTCCCGCAGTGGGGTAGTGTTAATGAACCCCGTAAATCTGAATATAAAGACTTTCTTGCTAGTATCACTGTGGGAGAATCTAGAGAAATAGCACAAGCTACCATAGGGAGCATTCATTTTCCTGCTATACATTATTTTGCTCTCTTCATTGGTAGATGCATTAATGGTAAAGATGAAGCATGTCACATGTGTGTTCCTGATCTTTGTGTTCTCAAGAGTGCTGTATTAGGTGACAAATAATACAACTTGGGGGCAATTGTTGCACGTAGGTTGCATAATAATGATTTAGTTGGAGATTTGTTTGGAGGGATTTATGCGACCCGTGTGGCTAATTATCTTGGTATACCTGTACATGAAGATGATAGGGAGTTGCCTCCCGCTTATTTAGATTATAATGCTATGGTCAGTCATCATTTTCTTGAGAGGAATGAACAATTCCTCCAGTATCGACTAATCTTTGACAGACGTTGCACTGTCCATATTACTCTCCCTGCTCCTGCCCTTTTTGATTATCAGGCAAAAAGAAGATATGTGGTCACCAGGGAGGAGGCAAATGAGTACCAGAGGAGGACGGAGGTAGCTCGCCGCCATGCTGCAGCCCAGGAGGCATTGGCTGCTGCATCTCAGTACAACCCCAGTTACAACTTCGGATATCAGCCAGGCTACCCATGGCCATAGACCAACTTAGGCCAAAAGCCTAAGCTTGGGGGAGTACGTATTTCTCACCGACATTACATTCATTTTCACACACTCATCCTAGTTGTCGGTGCTCATACTCTTTCATTGTACTGTCCATGCTAGTTTAATTCTTTTTCTAGCTTTCTTCTTGTGTGTTTGATAAACCTTAAGAAAAAACAAAAAAATTAGTTAGCTTACTTTCCATGCTTGTAGTAGTAATTAAAATGAAAACCCAAAAAGATTTCTCGTTCTTCTTTTGCTTGTTGGGAGCTTTCCCGTGTAAATAGTTTTATTTCTTTTCTTTCCTTTGGGGGTCGAGAGGAGAAGACCATAACGAAAATGTTTAGTGGCTCTAATGTGCATGATTGTTGATTTAACCAAGAGCCTATATTACCTTGTCTTCTCCCTTGAATTGAATGCTTGCAGATTCCAGCTTAGTCCAATGCACGTGCACTATTATTATTATACACACCGTTCGGTCGTGCAAGTGAAAGGCAATAATGACGATATATGATGGACTGATTGGGATGAGAGAAGCTGGTATGAACTCGACCTCTCTTGTTTTTGTAAATATGATTAGTTCATCGTTCCTGATTCAGCCTATTATGAATAAACATGTTTGCAATGACAATTAGAGATTATAGTTGCTTATGCCATGCTTAATTAGCTAGGAGCTTATAATGGTTTACCTTGCGTGCCAACATGCTATTAAAATGGTTGTGATGTGGTATGATAGGGTGGTATCCTCCTTTGAATGAATTGAGTGACTCGACTTGGCACATGTTCACGCATGTAGTTGAAACAAAATCAACATAGCCTTCACGATATTTATGTTCATGGTGGATTATATCCTACTCATGCTTGCACTCGGTGTTGATTAATTTTAATGCATGTTCATGACTGTTGTCGCTCTCTCAGTTGGTCGCTTCCCAGTCTTTTGCTAGCCTTCACCTGTACTAAGCGGGAATACTGCTTGTGCATCCAAACTCCATAAACCCCAAAGTTATTCCATATGAGTCCACCATACCTTCCTATATGCGGTATTTACCTGCCGTTCCAAGTAAATTTGTATGTGCCAAACTCCAAACCTTCAAATGAAATTCTGTTTTGTATGCTTGAGCAACTCATGTATCAACTAGGGTTGTCTGTATCTTCCATGCTAGGTGGGTTATTCTCAAGAGGAGTGGACTCCGCTCCTCATTCACGAGAAAATGGCTGGTAACCGGGATGCCCAGTCCCATGCTCAAATCAAATCAAAATAATTAAACAAAACTCCCCCAGGATTGTTGCTAGTTGGAGGCACCCGTTGTTTCGGGCAAGCCATGGATTGATGCTTGTTGGTGGTGGGGGAGCATAAACTTTACCATTCTGTTTGGGAACCACCTATAATGTGTGTAGCATGGAAGATATCGAGATCTCATAGTTGTTATGTTGACAGTGAAAGTATACCGCTCAAAATGTTATTCATCTCTATTTCAAAATCGAGCTCTGGCACCTCTACAAATCCCTGCTTCCCTCTGCGAAGGGCCTATCTATTTACTTTTATGTTGAGTCATCACCCTCTTATTAAAAAGCACCCGCTGGAGAGCACCGCTGTCATTTGCATGCATTACTATTAGTTTATATTGGGTATGACTTGACTGGATCTCTTTTACCATGAATTACAATGTTTAGTCAGTCCTTGATCTTTAAAGGTGCTCTCCATTTATGTTTTGCGGTCTCAGAAAGGGCTAGCGAGATACCATCTTGTTATATCATATTATGATTGTTTTGAGAAAGTGTTGTCATCCGAGATTTATTATTATTGCTCGCTAGTTGATTATGCCATTGATATGAGTAAACATGAGACCTAAGTGTTATTGTGAATATGGTTAGTTCATAATCTTTGGAGAAAACTTGAATGCTGGCTTTACATATTTACAACAACAAGAGCAAACAGAGTTTGTAAAAGTTTTCTTTATCACTTTCAGTTTATCAACTGAATTGCTTGAGGACAAGCAAAGGTTTAAGCTTGGGGGAGTTGATACGTCTCCGTCGTATCTACTTTTCCAAACACTTTTGCCCTTGTTTTGGACTCTAACTTGCATGATTTGAATGGAACTAACCCGGACTGACGCTGTTTTCAGCAGAACTGCCATGGTGTTATTTTTGTGCAGAAATAAAAGTTCTCGGAATGACCTGAAAATCCACGGAGCAACTTTTCAGAATTAATAAAAAATACTGGCGAAAGAATTAGCGTCAGGGGGCCCACACCCTGTCCACGAGGGTGGGGGCGCGCCCCCTCCCCCTGGGCGCGCCCCCTGCCTCGTGGCCCCCTGGACGTCCACCGACCTCAACTCCAACTCCATATATTTGCTTTCGCAGAGAAAAAATCAGAGAGAAAGTTTCATCGCGTTTTACGATACGGAGCCGCCGCCAAGCCCTAATCTCTCTCGGGAGGGCTGATCTGGAGTCCGTTCGGGGCTCCGGAGAGGGGGATTCGTCGCCGTCGTCATCATCAACCATCCTCCATCACCAATTTCATGATGCTCACCGCCGTGCGTGAGTAATTCCATCGTAGGCTTGCTGGACGGTGATGGGTTGGATGAGATTTACCATGTAATCAAGTTAGTTTTGTTAGGGTTTGATCCTAGTATCCACTATGTTCTGAGATTGATGTTGCTATGACTTTGCTATGCTTAATGCTTGTCACTAGGGCCCGAGTGCCATGATTTCAGATCTGAACCTATTATGTTTTCATGAATATATGTGAGTTCTTGATCCTATCTTGCAAGTCTATAGTCACCTATTATGTGTTATGATCCGACAACCCCGAAGTGACAATAATCGGGATACTTCTCGGTGATGACCGTAGTTTGAGGAGTTCATGTATTCACTATGTGTTAATGCTTTGGTCTGGTACTCTATTAAAAGGAGGCATTTATATCCCTTAGTTTCCATTAGGACCCCGCTGCCACGGGAGGGTAGGACAAAAGATGTCATGCAAGTTCTTTTCCATAAGCACGTATGACTATATTCGGAATACATGCCTACCTTACATTGATGAACTGGAGCTAGTTCTGTGTCACCCTATGTTATAACTATTACATGAGGAATCGCATCCGGCATAATTATCCATCATTGATCCAATGCCTACGAGATTTTCACATACTGTGCTTTGCTTATTTACTTTACCGTTGCTACTGTTACAATTACTACAAAACTGCTACTGTTACTTTTGTCACTGTTACCGTTACTTCCATACTACTTTGCTACTAAATACTTTGCTACAGTTACTAAGTTATCCAGGTGTGGTTGAATTGACAACTCAACTGCTTAATACTTGAGAATATTCTTTGGCTCCCCTGCGTCGAATCAATAAATTTGGGTTGAATACTCTACCCTCGAAAACTGTTGCGATCCCCTATACTTGTGGGTTATCAGGCTAGAACATGACGTCTCGCTGAAAAAGTTGCCCGTGGACGTGACTTATTTTGTTTTAAGTATTGTTGCCCTTACAGCTTAGGGTTGTAATTATTGGACAGAACTGGATACAGTTCTTATGTGCAGAAGACTGCTTTGGATTATTCAGAGAAGGAACCCGCCTTGCAATGCTGAAGATAATCTGCACGCCGGATACATCGTCATTGAAGCCCGATTCAGGGGCTACTGAGGGAGTCCTGGACTAGGGGTTCCTCGGGCGTCCGGGCTATGTGATATGGGCCGAACTAATGGGTCGTGAAGATACAAGATCAAGGACCTTCCCCCGTGTCCGAATGGGACTCTCCTTTGCATGGATGGCAAGCTTGGCGTTCGGATAATGTACTTTCCTTTCTCTGTAAACTGACTCAGTACAACCCTAGGTCCTGCCTGTTTCTATATAAACCAGAGGGTTTAGTCCGTACAGGCAATCATAATCATACAGGCTAGACATCTAGGGTTTAGCCATTATGATCTCGAGGTAGACCAACTCTTGTAATCCATATACTCATCAAAGTCAATCAAGTAGGAAGTAGGGTATTACCTCCATTAAGAGGGCCCGAACCTGGGTAAACATCGTGTCCCCTGCCTCCCGTTACCTTCGATCCTTAGACGTACAGTTCAGGGCCCCCTATGTCACACCCAATATGCGACCCTATCCAAAAGGAACTCGAAGGTTCCACCAAGGATAGACCCGCATATTGAAACGCTTTTGCAAGGTGGATATCATTACATCAACATTACATAATAGATGGGGATACATACAAGGGGCATACAATGCCACACGAATACAACATCACAATATATAAGAGCATCATCCGACTACGGATGAAACACAAAACAAAAACTCAAATGACATCCACCCTGCTAGCCCAGGCTGCCGACCTGGAACCTATCCCCTGATCGAAGAAGCAGAAGAAGAACTCAACGCAAGCAAGAATCACTCTCGCGTCATGATCATCGCATAACCTGTACCTGCAACTGTTGTTGTAGTAATCTGTGAGCCACGAGGACTCAGCAATCCCATTACCATGGGTATCAAGACTAGCAAAGCTTAATGGGAATGGAAGGGGTAAAGTGGTGAGGCTGCAACAGCGACTAAGCATATATGGTGGCTAACATACGCAAATAAGAGCGAGAAGAGAGCAAGCGGAACGGTCGTGAAGCTAGCAATGATCAAGAAGTGATCCTGAACTCCTACTTACGTCAAACATAACCCAAAACCGTGTTCACTTCCAGGACTCCGCCGAAAAGAGACCATCACGGCTACACACGCGGTTGATGCGTTTTAATTCGGATCTGGTGTCAAGTTATCTACAACCGTACATTAACAAATTCCCATCTGCCTATAACCGCAGGCACGGCTTTCGAAAGTTTATACCCTGCAGGGGTGTCCCAACTTAGCCCATGATAAGCTCTCGCGATCAACGAAGGATATACCTTCTCCCAGGAAGACCCGATCAGACTCAGAATCCCGGTTTACAAGAACTTTCGACAATGGTAAAACAAGACCAGCAAGACCGCCCGATGCGCCGACAATCTCGATAGGAGCTGCACATATCTCGTTCTCAGGGCAACACCGGATGAGCAATCCGTACAACTAAAACCAGACCTCAAGTTTCCTTGAGGGGCCGCTGCAAAGGGCTCTAGTTCGGACCAACACTTAGACAAGCATTGGCCTGGGGGGGCTATAATAAAGATGACCCTTGGGTTAATTACTCCCAAGGGAAATGTAGGTGGTGGTGAGGCAAATGGTAAAACCAAGGTTGGGCCTTGCTGGAGGAGTTTTATTCAAAGCGAACTATCAAGGGGGTCCCATAAATCACCCAACCGCGTAAGGAACACAAAATCCGGGAACATAACACCGGTATGACGGAAACTAGGGAGGCAAGAGTGGAACAAAACACCAGGCATCAGGCCGAGCCTTCCACCCTTTACCAAATATATAGATGCATTAATTAAATAAGAGATATTGTGATATCCCAACATAATCCTATCCGTCATGGAGCAATCTTCAACTTCACCTGCAACTAACAATGCTATAAGAGGGCTGAGCAGAGCGGGAACATAGCCAAGCAATGGTTTGCTAGGAATGGTGTCAAAGGTTAGAGGTTCATGGCAATTTGGGGAGGCTTGAAGAACAGGTGATAGGAAGCGCAGCATAGCGATAGAACGAAACAACTAGCATAGAAATGATAGTAGTGAGATCCAGGGTAGCGGTCATCTTTCCTGAAATCCCGCTAGGAAGATGAACGATTCCATGAAGAAGATGAAGCCACGAAGACGAACCAAGCATAGACGAACGAATCCTCACGATCGCAACGAAACGGGAACTATTGAGAAGAAGCACACGGCATAGTAAACACACCACACATGAACAAGGCATGATGCACAACCAAGCATGGTGCATGACAAGGCTACATGAAGCTACTCATGGCAAGAGATGATGCAAACAAGAGCAACACATCAAAGCAAGTTTAAATGAGGCCGGAAACAACATATAACAAATCCGGTAAGTCCTCATATGTAAATTTCGAAATTGGTCCAGATCTGAATAAACATTATGTTCAAGTTGTTAAACAGCAAGTTAAGTTGCACCAAGATGATCTACACGAGATTCTAGTCAAGTTACATATAAAGTTCATTTAATTCGGAGCTACGGCCTAGAAGATATGAGCAAAACAAGTTAAACATGGCATTGATGCAAAATGCATTCAAACATCAAGAGAACACACCAAAACAAGGATGCAACATGATAATATGAAGCTACATGCAATTCTAAGCAAGTTTCATATAGAGCACACTCAAAACGGAGCAACGGTTCAACACACACACATGAAACAAGTTATAGCAACAATCTGTCCAAAACAGCAACTAGGCATCTTGCAAGCATCAAAACAACATGCTACAGGACCTCAACAAGAAAACAGAAGGCATGGGCATGATGTACAGGTAAATCATAACAAAACATGAACACTGAGCTATCTCCAGAAAACACTAGAACATGCTCAAACACACATGGCAAGATTGCAAATAATAACAGTTCAGACTTTGCAGAAAATAACATCAGGTTGCAATGTTTAGAGCTATCAAACAACATGTTACAGGAACTTATCATGGCAAACAAAGGCATGCATGATACTACTAAATGCATAGAACAAAAGTCCCTTACTGACCATGAGCCAAAAAGGAACAGAAAATATGATGGCACCCATGTAAACATGGCAAGTTATAAGACAGATTCCAACATGGCAGGAACAACGATAAGTAAGCATGTAGATGAGCTTGTAGCACTCACCAAAGAGCAATAAATGGCATGGCAAGGCAACCAATAGTAAGAAGACATGTTTATGAAACAAACCAAGGCAAGAACAAGTTCATAGCATGCAAGGATCAACTACAACAACCTTGGCAAAATTGAATAACATGTAAACAATCTGCCAGGAAACATTTTGTAGCAAAAGTAGAGCACGAAAATGACATGCTAGACTACTCCATAATTGCAAACAGAGGCATAATGGATAGAACATAACCATATGTCCAAAACATCCTTACTGAAGTATCTCAAAATATGCATGGATCTCTCTGTATCATCAAGTATACATGGCATAAAAATAACAGCTGAACAAGGACTGAAATCAGCAACATCACGAAGCCTAGTTTGCATGCTTGTTCTAGTCACCACATTAATCACAAAAATACATGGCATACACCACTATAAAGATGGCATGGCATAGTTCAAAACACATTTAGACATCAACCTCATAGGATGCACACATCAATCATGGAAAAAATGACAAATGAGCATGTTCTGTTAAGAAACAGGAACTAACATTATGAAGCACTCTTACAACGAATATTCAAGCATCAAGATGAGCTCAAATGAACATCATGCAATGGAATTAAATGAAGAACTCGTTGAGACGAACAATTTGACATATTACACGCACGAAACGGAGCTACATGCACAGAGTTGTGATGCGATGAACAGGGTATGATAATGTCAAAATATTTCGGGACTTAGGCAAAATCGGGGTCAACCTTCTTGATTCCAAAACTGGCACGGATTACGAAGATCGCCGGAGCTGCACGCCGGCGAGGAAGAAGAGGCGGCCGGAGCTTGAGGAGACCGCCGGAGAGGGCGGGGATGCCGGATCCGGGGCGCGGGGCGGCGAGGGGCGCCGGATCCGGTGACCGGACGGGCGCCGGCGGGGCGCTGCGGGGTTCGGCGAGGGGAGGCGCGGCGGAGGCGAACGCCGGCCGGAGGTCGGCGACCTGGCGGCGGAGGAGCTTGACCTAGCCCGGGGCGGCCATGGCGACGGAGGCGCGGGCTGCGCGGAGGGCGAGCGCGGGCGGCGGAGGAGCCAGGGGGTGGCGCGCGAGGCGCGGTGGCCGACGGCGGCGGGGTCTGGACGGCGGCGGGCGGCGTGGTCCAGCGACGGGTGGCGCACCGGTGGCGGCGGAGGCGCGGCGGAGCAAGCGCGGGGCGGCGGCGGGCGCGGGCCGGCGCGGACGGGCCGGGCGGGCCCGCGACGGGCTCGGGCGGCCCGCGACGGCGGTAGGTGGCGGCGTGCCACGTGGCAGCTACGGAGTGGACAGGGGGAGTGAGGCGGACGTGTCCGGCGGCGCGGAAGGGATGGATCTAGGGTTTCGGGGTGTTGGACTGCGAAATTTCGGGGAGAGCACATATTTATAGTTTCTGGGAGCTAGGAGAGTCCAAATGAGGAGCGGTTTTCGGCCACGCGATCGTGATTGAACGACCGAGAGCATGGAGGGGAGTTTGCTGGGTTTTGGGCCACTTTGGAAGGGCGTTGGGCTGCAAAGAGAAAGGAAGGTTTCGGGCTGCGCGGTTAATCGTTGGAGTATCAAACGAACTCCAAATGGCACAAAACTTGACAGGCGGTCTACCGATGCTATACCAAGGCCGCTTGACAAACCTCGGGCCATTCTAAGAAAGTTTAACACCCACTCACAATGAGAGACAAAATGGGAACACCGGAGGGCATAGGAGTGCCGGATTGCAAAACGGACAATGGGGAAAATGCTCGGATGCATGAGACGAACACGCATGCAAAATGAGATGCACATGATGACATGATAAAATGCAACACGCAAGCAAGTGACATGGAAACAATGACTAATAACTGGCAGACACCTGGCGCATCGAATCCGGGGCGTTACACCCTACCCGACATCTGCCGGTTTTGACACCGACAGTCGGAGTCAGAACCGGATACCCATTCACCAACATGAGCTTGATGTCTTTGTTTTGTGTAGCTCTTTGATGACTTGTCCTTCCTTTCCAAATCCTTGCTTCTGCGAGAGGTTCTTCGTTCATAACCATCATATATACTCCTTCTCTCTCCCGTAGGGAGCTGTACACTCATTGGAGTAGTGTCTGGGTCTTCCACAATTGTACCAATTTCGTTCATGACTAGAAGATCTTTTGTCATGGTAGGATCTTGACTTGGAGCTTCTTTCTTTTCTTCTACTCTTGTAGAATTTGTTGAAGTTCTTCACCATTAATCTCAATTCCTTATTGAAGACTTGTTTTTCACTTGATGTGGTAGGAGCATCACATGAGGCTTTATATGCACCACTAGACTTGTTGTGAAGCTCTTCTTTATCCTTGAGTGACGTCTCATGAGCAACAATTCTTCCAATGACTTCCATTGGCTTGAGATCTTTGTAATTGGGCATCATTTGGATCAATGTGCACACGGTATCATATTTTCCATCCAAGGCTCTTAGGATCTTCTTAATGATGAATATGTCAGTCATCTCTTCACTTCCTAAGCCGGCAATCTCATCTTTGATGAGAGCAAGCCTAGAGTACATTTCAGCGACACCTTCACCATCCTTCACTCTGAACTTGTCAAGTTGACTTTGAATCACATCCAACTTGGATCCTTGACGGACTCGGTACCTTCGTGCATATCAATCAAAGTATCAAAATTTCCTTTGCATTCTCAAGACGGCTGATTTTGTTGAATTCTTCGGGCACAATCCATTGAAGAGGATATCGCAAGCTTGAGCATTGTATTGCAACATCTTCAACTCTTTTGCAGTTGCTTCATGATTTGGTTCTCTCCCATCAAAGAATTCACCTTGCAAACCAATACACACAATAGCCCAAACAGCGGGGTTATGTCCAAGAATATGCATTTTCATCTTATGCTTCCAACTAGCAAAATTAGTGCCATCAAGGTAAGGACCTCTACGGTGATAATTTCCCTCACTAGACGCCATACTCTCCTAGGTTGTGGAACCAAGGCTATGATCACCAAAGCCATGGAAATCAAGGCAAATGAAGACCATAGCTCTGATACCACTTGTAGGATCAAAAGTATGTCTAGAGGGGGGTGACTAGACTACTTGACCAAATAAAAATCTAGCATTTTCCCAATTTTAAGTCTTGGCAGATTTTAGCAACACAACACAAGTCAAGCAATCAACCTACACATGCAATTCTAAGAGTATAGCAGCAGAATGTAAATCATTGCATATGAAGGTAAAGGGGAGGAGTTTGGAGGGAGCAAATGCAATGTAGACACGGAGATTTTTGGCATGGTTTCGATAGGTGGTGCTATCGTAAATCAACGTTGATGGAGACTTCAACCCACGAAGGGTAACGGTTGCCCGAGTCCACGAAGGGCTCCACCCGCGAAGGGACCACGAAGAAGCAACCTTGTCTATCCCACCATGGCCATCACCCACGAAGGACTTGCCTCACTTGGGTAGATCTTCACGAAGTAGGTGATCTCCTTGCCCTTACAAACTCCTTGGTTCAACTCCGCAATCTTGATGGAGGCTCCCAAGTGACACCTAACCAATCTAGGAGACACCACTCTTCAAAAGGTAATAGATGTTGTGTTGATGATGAACTCCTCGCTCTTGTGCTTCAAATGATAGTCTCCCCAACACTCAACTCTCTCACACAGATTTGGCTATGGTGGAAAGATGATTTGAGTGGAAAGCAACTTGGGGAAGGCTAGAGATCAAGATTGTTGTGGTTGGATTGGAATGTCTTGGTCTTAAGACATGAGTAGGTGGTTCTCTCTCAGAAAATGATCAGTGGAAGTGTAGGCATGTTCTGATGGATCTCACTCAAATGGAGAAGGAGGTGAAGGGGTATATATAGCCTCCACACAAAATCTAACCGTTACACACAATTTACCAAACTCGGTGGGACCGAATAGTGAAACTCGGTGAGACCAACTTGGTTCAAAATGTGACTGTTAGGCTTTTCGGTGGGACCGACAACATCAACTCGATGAGGCCGATGCGCTAGGGTTAGGGCAAAACCTCATCTCGATGAGACCGATCACATGAACTCGGTGAGACCAATTTTAGTAATAAGCAAACAGAGACTTGGTCAGGTAAACTCGGTGGGACCGATCACTCATTACGGTTAGACCGAAACGTTACGAAAAGGAAACAGAGAGTTTGCACTGCGAACTCAGTGGGACCGATCGCTCATCTCGGTTAGACCGAAACATTACAAAGGGAAACAGAGAGTTTGCAATCCCATCTTGGTGAGACCGAGATCCCTATCGGTAAGACCGAATTGATTAGGGTTTGTGGATATGGCTATGTCAAGTGAACTTGGTGGCACCGGATAGATCAAATTGGTGGGGCCGAGTTTGACTTTAGGTTTAGGACATATGTGGAAATGAGAAAGTGGTTGAGGGTTTTTGGAGCATGTCACTAAGCATTTTGAGCAAGCAAGCCATTAAGCAACACCTCATCCCCTTTTAATAGTATTGGCTTTCCTATGGACTCAATGTGATCTTGGATCACTAAAATGAAAATGTAGAGTCTTGAGCTTTTGCCAATATGTGTCCTTAGCATTTTGAGTGGTCCACATCTCTAGTCCATGCCATACCAACCATTGAACTTTATGAAACATTGATCTTGAAATAATATTAGTTCAATGAGCTATATGTTGTTATGAATTACCAAAACCACCCGGGGATTAGTTGCATTTTCAATCCGACGCCTCCAGCATCTCACCGTGGTGCGGTGGTGCCCCTGGTATGGCATATCCATTCGGTGTTTCCCTCGGCGTGGTGCCACCGTGCCCGGCGCTTGCCCTGGTCGCCGTGGTTGTGCTCCGGTGACTTCTAGACCCTCTTCTGGATGTGGTGATGGTCACACCACAGTCGTGGTGTGGCCGAGCTTCTGCTACAGCTACAACCTCCCTCTGATGAGCTCATCCCTGTTCCTTCTCCATTGATCTTGCTCCTGCATGGCCCTGGCCATGATTTGGGTTGGATGTGGGGTTCTACTAGTTGCTGCTAGATGATGTACTCAAGCATCAACTCCTACTGGAGCTCTCTGGTGATAAATTCATGTTGTTCTAGGGTCTGTCAGAAGCTGCCACATGTACTTGCTTTATTTATGTGCTCCTGCGCTGCTCTGGTGGTATGTGATTGATGGAAATATGCCCTAGAGGCAATAATAAAGTTGTTACTAACTCATTATTATATTTCCTTATTCATGATAAAGGTTTATTATCCATGCTAAAATTGTATTGACCGGAAACTTAAATACATGTGTGGATACGTAAACAAATGTCGTGTCCCTAGTGAGCCTCTACTAGACTAGATCATTAATCAAAAGATGGTTAAGTTGTCCTAACCATAGACATGATTTGTCATTTGATAACAGGATCACATCATTCGGAGAACAATGTGATGGACAAGACCCATCTGTTAGCTTAGCATATGATCGTTCAGTTTATTGCTACTACTTTCTTAATGTCAAATACATGTTCCTTCGACCATGAGATCATGCAACTCCCGAATACCGGAGGAATGCCTCGTGCGCTATCAAACGTCACAATGCAATTGGGTGATCATAAAGATTCTCTATAGGTATCTCCGAAGGTGTCTGTTGAGTTGGCATGAATCGAGATTGGGATTTGTCACTCTATGTATCGGGGAGATATCTCTAGGCCCTCTCGATAATACACATCATAACAAGCTTGCAAGCAATGTGACTAAGGAGTTAGTGACAAGATGATGTATTACAGAACGAGTAAAGAGACTTGCCGGTAATGAGATTGAACTAGGTATGGAGATACCAACAGTTGAATCTTGGGCAAGTAACATACCGACAGACAAAGGGAATTACATATGTTCTCATAAAGGTTTGACTGATAAATATCTTCGTAGAATATGTAGGAACCAATATGGGCATCCAGATCCCGCTATTGGTTATTGACCGGAGAGTCGTCTCGCTCATGTCTACACTACTAGGGAAAAGGCTAGCAGCAGCGCAGGTTTTAGGTGTATCAGTAGCGCGGGGAGTGGCGCTACTAATAAGGCGCTACAGCTAACACATAGCAGTAGCGCGTGGTCACCGGCGCTACTGCTACACAAGTGTATCAGCAGCGCGGTAACTAGAAGCTCGCTACTGCTAGTAGCTATAGTGTGCTTTGCCGTGACGCGCTACTGCTATCGTGGCACTGCTGCTAACTTTTATACACTTGCTACTGCTAATTTAAGTAGTTTTTTGTTTTTTTCGGCATATTTGTTTTGTATTTGAACAGGCTTTATAGAAGAATCTTTAGCACATAGAAATGTCATCATGATACACATACAAATGCCTGCGAGACCACAAATGTAATCAGAGCATATACATACAAATAGTCTCATCATAATCATCATCCAACACAAAGTGGTATCTTGTCATCATCTCGAAAATAACATGCAAGTCTCGAATACTTGCAACTACAACAACGTCATCCATCTAAACAAAGGTATACGCAAGAAGAGCTATCACTATGAGTGAGAGCGGAACTATGCAGTACATGAGGTGGCGGTTACGAGTCCTCTCTCGCGCTAGCGTGAACCTCAAGTAACTAGCTTCTCCTTCTTGTTTGCTTTTGAAGCCTTTATGGCTGGCGCCCGTGAACCCATTCACTTGTGCCTGACACTCATGCCACTCATTGTACATCCCCGGAACCTTCCCTTTGTACACGACATAGCAATTCCATCTCGCCATCAAGAAACTAGGTACCTGTTAGAGATGCATGTTCATGAAGAGGATGTACAATCATATATATGCAACAAAATATACTAGAGCAACACCGAAAAACAAAGGGTTAGCAAGTAGATGCAACATACAGTACGCAAATTAATTAACTAGAGGTACGCAGGTCATCTTACGCAAACTAACAAAGTAGCGTTACGCAAGTTCGGCAGGGACCGTGGACATCACAAAGTTTCATCGCTACAAAAAGTATACAAGTTCAACCGACACATATCATCATCATCGGCATCATAAATCACTAGAAGTTCCATCCTTCCATATCATCGAGGATGAACCCTAGCTTCTTGAACGGCGTGAGGTCTAGACGTTGTATGCCTATGCGAGTTCGGACGTCAACTCGCGATATAGGGCCGTGGTGGAACATCCCCTTCTCATCGACGACTTCTTTCATGATGATCGTCCCAATGTTGCTTTGGATGCGAAAGAAGTCATCTCTAAGTTTATAATCCGCTTGTCCATGAGATTCTAGCCACTTGTGGATATGATCATCATTTCTGCTTCTCATGCGAAGCTTTTGGTGATCCGTGTTGAACTGAATCATGAGATGGACGATGTAGAATCCATCCTTCTTGCTTTGTTTTGGGACATGGATGCAGGAGAAGTTTGTTTTATGCGCGAAACCCATCTTCTTGTTTCTTTGTTTCCTGATCTGCACGTGGCCACCTCTAAAGCTGAAGCCTTGGGGAGCATCATCTAGAATATTCATTATGTGGGTGTAGTCTTTTATCTCGTAGTCTCTGGAAGGGTCAAAATACACGGCGTGGGAGACTTGCAGGTAAATAATGATAAGGACGGCGCGCCCGTTGCTGCAGGGAAAAGACACCTCAAATTATTCCCCATATGAGAGAGAAGGAATGATTCAAATGTACGAAAGGGTTGTCCGGAACTGACTTACTTTGGATGATAAGGCACGAGGACAATTTCCCGGTCCTTATTCTGTACCATGAAGTTTTGGAGGTACTCCCTAGCAGTTTCACGCTCAAAGTCGCCGAGACTCAAGAAAGACTCGTGCATGTAGTACGGATCCAACACAGAGATTTGCGAGACTCTTCTTCACTCTTCATGACGGAGCTCATATGTAGCGCAAAAAGGCGGACGATTGTAAAATCGAGCCGCCTTGTTAGAAACATCTCAAAGATATGGTCAAACCGCAGGAAGAACACCTCCGCGGGCAGTGTCTTGACGTAGCACTTCCCCTCAGGCACACGAGCCGCGTATGTCGGATATCCTGGATCCTTTGAGGCTAGTAGGCTTTTCTCAGTCGAAAGCACATGGTCGTGCAGTATCCTAAGATCCCCTGATAGTGCCTCCAGCAGTTTCGGTGGTAGCATCGGCTCGCCCGTGAGATGGAACATGACTGCACCTTTCACGGGTACACGCTCTTCAGAATGCATCGTCTGGCTGCTATGTGCTCTGGCTTGTTTGGAGGCACTTATCTTCCCCGATCTCTTCCTCTCCTTTTTCTTGGGCACACCTTCCAGACCCTTCCTTAACCCCTGCCCCAGTGTTCCTGGGCTAAGTATTGTACGACCCTCGTGCCCGGCTAGTTGAGCCTGTGTTGAGGCAGCATCTTCAGGCATGTCCTGTGAGGATTTCATGAAGAGAGACTTTTTGCAATCCCTGCTACGACCCTGCCCAGGCATATCATCCATATCCTCATTAGCAAGCTGATAGCCCGATTAGTCATATGGTTGACTCATCATATCTATGTCACAGTCATACGCGTTTGTATTGATGTAATCCATAGGGTTGACCTCCTTCTCATCATCCATTCTCTGTTCTACAGGATAAATTACATCAGCCAGTACTATTGCACCTCCTTCGTCATATCGTTCGCCGCTCTCACCCGGCACTACAGGAGCTGGTAATTGCGTAGGCGGGGTGGTGGTCTCCGCACATGCTTGTTGATGTGTGGTTATTGGTGTGCTCTCGGCCGGCTCCGGACGAATAAGATTCTTCGGCCATAGCAGCACCCAACCCTTGCAGCTTCCAATCCATGGCGGGGTCTCGTCGTCCGCTCCCACATGCTGTACTGGAGGAGGCAAATCCTCGTGCCCCGATTTCACACTGGTCAAGCTAACCCTGAAGTGCCCAACGGGGATCGGCTGGTTGTGGAACGTGGGTTGCGAGGGGTCCATTATCATTCCCTTTCCCACGTCCACCTTCTCGCCTTTGATCAAGTAGAGTATGGTGCACGGGGTTTCTTTCTCCTGCAAACACATATGTCTGTGGCGTAAAACAACCGAAAGGCAACAAAAATGGAATATTATATATATATATATATATATATATATATATATGTTGGTGCGACATGTAATTACCATGACGGTGTCGAGCTCAGCCAAAGACGAAGGCCCACCTAGCACGCCTGAGACTGAGGACGGGCTGCTATGAGCGGGAGCGGCTGCGAGAGGAGGCCCGGTTGCGTGAGCAAGTGATGGTGCGATGGTGTTGTTGTTCATGGAGTTGCTCCCGACGAAATTGGGCAACGGGAAATCATGTACCGTTTTGTCTGGATTTTCCTTCGTCTAGTTGATGATAACTGGAACCAAGTTAGTAGCAAAATCATTTCTGCAGGCAGTTACAGCTGCATTGACTGCCTGCTGTAGCAACTCATATTTGTCCTCGGCTGCTTTTTTCGCGTCCTCAGCTACTTTTTTCTCGACCGCAAGCTTCACCTTTGTGTTGATGTCTGCCTGACTAAACTTCTTTTTTTGCTTCTTGGCCTCCGGGCCCTCGTCGTAAAACACCTTCCATGTGGCGCCGTCTCCAGGCCGTGCACACGACCATATTGCGGCCGCTGGCCCAAAGGGAGTACCTTAAGTTCGTTCAAGGCTGGCTTGAGAGGGGTGTCCCACTTGGGCTTCATCGGAGAAGTAGGGCTTTCGGCTGCAAGCCGGTGTTGCTTCTCCAATAGTCTAATCAATTTCCTCGTGATCTTGTCCGTGTAAAAAACCTTTTTCTCCTTGTCCCACTTGTAGCGGGCCCTGATGAAGTCATGCTCCAAGGGGTTGGTGAACTTTGTGAAGGGGTCTGGGAGACCCGTGGCTTCACGTTCCACGTCCTCCTTATCCCATATGGGCCTTTTACTGAGGTAGCCATGGCTTCCGAGGCGATGCTTCCCCGTGTTCCTTTGCTGAAGGCTCTTGAATTTCGCAGCCTTAGCCTTGGCTGCCTCGGTAGCGCAAGTGTCCTTGAACTTTTCCTTTGATGATCCCATTCATCCTCTCAAACGGCATCATGTTGTGAGGGAATGACGGCCCCAGGTCTATTATGTCATCCACAATATGGACACACAGATGCACCATCACATCAAAGAACGCGGGCGGGAAGTACATCTCAAGCTCATTTAGTATCACAACGATCTCTTCCTGTAGCCTTCGGAGCTGCTTGACACTGATCGACTTTCGAGAGATGACGTCGAAAAAGTTGCAAAGACCAATAAGCGTGTCACGGACGTGCTTGTCCATTATCCCTCTAAGGGCAACAGGTAGTATCTGCGTCATCATCACATGACAGTCATGAGACTTCATCCCGCTAAACCTTTTCTTGTCCGTGTCTAGATATCTGCTTATCTTGCCATAGTAACCGGAACTAACTTTGACTCCGGTAAGGCACTTAAAGAAGGCATTGATCTCAACCTGACTTAAGGTGAAGCAAGAAGGGGGGCAATAATCCTCTTTCTTTATTTTCTTGCCCTTCTTCTCCCGTGCCTCTATCTCCGTCTTTGTCTCGTCTGACATTTTACGGGGCGGCATGTGCAGATCTTCCCTGATTTTCAAATCTTGCAAGTCTTTTCTTGCCTTCGGCCCATCCTTGGTCTTATCCGTCATGTTCATCAGTGTTGCGAGCAAGCTCTCAAGGACATTCTTACAGATATGCATTTGATCAAGGCAATGAGGTGTATCGAGTTTGTGCCAGTACTCCAAGTCCCAGAACACAGACCTCGTCTTCCATACCTTCATCAGTGATTCCGACGCCTTTCTCATCGTCTTTCCCGGTGCGGGGCACTCCTTCCGGTTTTTCAACAGCTCATCGATTTCGGCACCGCTCCGCTTACGTGGAGGTCCTCGATGCTCAGCGTGACCATTGAATAGATCTCCATGGTTTCTCCACGGGTCGTCCTATTCAAGCCATCTTCGATGCCCCATGTACACGATTTTCCCAGATGAGGGAGTCCCGGAATAGGGGGTGTCCGGATAGCCGAACTATCATGGTCAGCCGGACTCCAAGATTATGAAGATACGAGATTGAAGACTTCGTCCCGTGTCCGGATGGGACTTTCCTTGGCGTGGAAGGCAAGCTTGGCGATACGGATATGTAGATCTCCTACCATTGTAACCGACTTTGTGTAACCCTAGCCCTCTCCGGTGTCTATATAAACCGAATGGCTTTAGTCCATAGCACGAACAACAATCATACCATATGCTAGCTTCTAGGGTTTAGCCTCCTTGATCTCGTGGTAGATCCACTCTTGTAACACACATCATCAATATTAATCAAGCAGGACGTAGTGTTTTACCTCCATCAAGAGGGCCCGAACCTGGGTAAAACATCGTGTCCCTTGTCTCCTGTTACCATCCGCCTAGACGCACAGTTCGGAACCCCCTACCCGAGATCCGCCGGTTTTGACACCGACATTGGTGCTTTCATTGAGAGTTCCTCTGTGCCGTCACCATCAGGAAGGATGCCTTTCCCCGTCTTTAAAGACGGCACCGTCGTCAAGGGAGCTTTGGCCGCCGGCCAGACTATCCGGCTAGGCGGTTTTCTTATGACCGCCTGTTCGGCCACCGCTCCGACAATGACCTCTCAGGTCATTAAAAGCGATCTTCACGTCAGCTCGGAATTCGCCGAGCAGCTAGATCCGATTGAGCTCTCCTCCGTAAACGAGCTCTTGGATCGCATCGCCGCCCTGGGAGTCGCTATCGACTACGATCAGATTGGGCTTAAAACCGATCTGAGAGAAATTAACTCTCCCCAGGTTACCCACCATGTTGTTGTGGTAGAGGAACAATGCGGCGACTCTTCTTCTATGTTAAAAACCAACTATGTCCGGATTCCCGATCCCTCCATGCCGGATTCCCGCGGAGGGACGGACGCTAATCAAATACTGAACCTAAAGTCAGGCATCGGACCAGATTTGTTGGAAAGCGTTCAGCAAACCAAGCTTCCGAATCCGGAAGCTTCTTGGCCTTTGAGCCTCAGATCGGGCGGGGTTCCGAACTTAATTCCACCCGCCCACCCAAACATAAGCGATCTATCTCAAATACGGCAAGAGCCCGATGAAACAGTACATCATTACTGGGCCAGATTCCTCCTGGTTATGAACAGGATAAAGGACTGCTGTGAAGAAAGCGCGATTTCAATCTTCTGCAACAATTGCACGGACAAGGGAATCATAAACGCCATCAGTCGTCGCGAGGTTACACGCTTCGCCGACCTAGCGACCATTGTACAAAAATACTGCACGATGGAGAGTGCCTGGAAAACCGAAACTAGGTTTTGGGACAATCCGGCCCTGAATACAACCCCAGTCCGAAATAAAAGGGTGCGTCATACTCAAGCACCTGGGTTAAAAACCAAAAAGCAAAAAACCCCTAAAGGGTACGGAACCGTACTGGAGAGATGGCTCAACTGACCCTGCAAAATCCATAGTATGGAGGGCGCCACTCCAACACATAGCCTTCAAGCATGTTGGATACTACGGCAGGTGGCCAAAAGTGGCGAAGGCTTTTTAGCCCCGGGCAACCAGCCCAGCAGTACCAGTACGGTATTAACAGTCTTCGAGACTTTCGCATCAAATAACATGCGGAAACGAACAATCCGCAGCCTCGCCGAAGTCTACCAAGTAGCAACAACAAATCCATGGAGCGACACGGCTATCACCTTCAATGCCAGCGACAAACCTAAATTCCGAACAGCTAGAGCACCAGCCGCATTAGTCCTTAGTCCGATAGTGGACGGCTTTCGTCTTACCAAGGTACTCATGGATGGCGACAGCGGATTAAACCTCATCTACGAGGAAACCCTTCAAAAAATGGAAATTGACTGGAGCCGCATTGAGCGAAGCAGCACAACCTTCAGGGGAATAATCCCTAGTCGAGAAGTACGCTGCACAGGAAAAATCACACTAGATGTAGTGTTCGGCTCGCCGGACAATTACAGGTCCGAAGAGGTCACGTTCCAAGTGGCCCCATTCGGCAGCGGATATCACGCTTTGTTAGGGCGAGAGGCATTCACAATCTTCCAAGCTATACCCCATTACGGGTACATGAAGCTCAAAATGCCCGGACCCAATGGAATAATCACTCTCGCCAGTGATCCAGATACAGCACTCCGCGCTGAAAATAAGACAGCCGCACTGGCCCTAGAGGCATTATCCGAAGCCCTAGCGGCAGAGGAACTAACTGCGCTGCGCTCCATGGTGGATAGGGACGATGTGATACTCGATAAGAGGTCCAAGTCCACCTCTTTTAAACCAGCAGACGAAATAGTCAAATTTCAGGTCCATCCAACGGACCCCACAAAGACGGCCTCCATTGGGGCACAATTAAATCCTGATGTAGAAGCCGCACTACGAGAATTCCTCCGGGAAAATTGGGACATTTTTGCCTGGCACCCTTCAGACATGCCAGGAATCCCACGCAGGCTGGCAGAGCACAGCCTAAATATCCTAAAAGGATTCAAGCCAGTCAAACAAGCTCTTCGGCGATTTTCCGAACCCAAAAGACAGGCAATGGGAGAGGAGCTAGCCAAACTCTTAGAAGCCGGATTCATCAGAGATATAAAACATCCGGACTGGCTAGCCAACCTAGTAATGGTACCAAAAAAGGACAAATCCTGGCGCCTCTGCGTCGATTTCAAAGACCTTAACAAGGCCTGTCCAAAGGACCCTTTCCCTCTCCCTCGCATCGACCAAATCATCGATGCTACCGCAGGGCACGATTCATTGTGCTTCCTCGACGCATACTCCGGATACCATCAAATCAAGATGGCGGAAAAAGACCAGGCCGCAACGGCATTCATTACTCCATATGGGCCATTCTGCTTCAACACAATGCCCTTCGGACTCAAAAACGCCAGCGCAACATATCAGCGCATGATTCAGACATGTCTGGCTACCCAGATAGGCAAAACAGTAGAGGCATACGTAGACGATGTGGTCGTCAAGACCAAACACGTCGAAACTCTAGTAGACGACTTGAGGGTGACATTTGACAACCTCCGAGCATATGACATTAAGCTCAACCCGGAAAAATGTGTCTTCGGAGTACCAGCCGGAAAGCTTTTGGGCTTCATTGTATCCGGTAGAGGAATTGAAGCAAACCCCGCCAAGATCCGAGCTCTGTCACAATTGGATATCCCAAAATACCTCAAGCAAATACAAAAACTAACTGGGTGCGTAGCGGCTCTAAGCCGCTTCATCTCCCGTTTGGGAGAAAAGGCTCTGCCCCTCTATCGCCTCCTCCGGCGCACCGAACACTTCGAATGGACGGATGCTGCCACGGCCGGACTCGAAGAAATCAAGGCCATACTGGCAACAAATCCGGTCCTAGCCGCGCCCAACCTGGGCGAACCTATGTTATTATATATCGCAGCAACACATCAAGTTGTCAGCGCGGTACTCATCGTCGAACGAGAAACAGAAGGGCACAGATTCCCTCTTCAAAAACCAGTGTACTACGTATCCACTGTCTTAACTCCATGCAAGTCCCGGTACCCACATTATCAAAAGATAGCGTATGCGGTGTTCATGGCATCCCGGAAGCTGCGACACTACTTTCAAGAGTGTTCCATAACGGTGGCCTCCGAAGTACCTCTCAACGATATTATAAACAATCGCGACGCAACGGGCAGGATTGCAAAATGGGCCATTGAGCTCTTACCATTTGACATAACCTACAAACCACGGCGAGCTATAAAGTCGCAAGTTCTGGCTGACTTCGTCGCCGAATGGACCGAAGCCGAACTCCCTAAAGAGTACGGCGCGTACTCCAATTGGATCATGCATTTCGACGGATCCAAAATGTTGGCTGGCTTGGGGGCTGGCGTCGTCTTGACGTCCCCAACTGGAGACACAGTCCAATACGTACTTCAAATAATGTACATGGACTCCAACAACGCAGCCGAATACGAGGCCCTTCTACACGGCCTCCGGATGGCAATCTCCATGGGCATTCAACGCCTAGAGGTGCGCGGGGATTCAAACCTCGCAATATCCCAAGTAAATGGGGACTTTGACGCCAAAGATCCAAAAATGGCAGCTTACCGCAACGCCGTCCTAAAAATGTCAGCTCGGTTCGAAGGACTCGAATTCCACCATGTAGCCCGGGATAATAACCAGGCAGCAGACGTGTTGGCACGCATCGGCGCAAAACGCGACGCCGTCCCTCCAAACATCTTCCTGGAACGGCTCTTTAAGCCATCCGTATTATGGGAAGAGGAGTCCGGAAATAACAATCCGGAGCCAGCTGCATCACCTAACTCAGACCACTCTGACACAATCGGCGGCTCAGCCAATGAAATAACACCTTCAGCCCACGAAATAATGGCAGTAATTGCCCCGTGGACGGAACCATTCCTAGCCTACTTAATCAGGCAGGAACTTCCCGAAGACAAAAATGAGGCCCGCTGCATAGTTCGGCGATCTAAAGCCTACAAGGTCCATGAGGGAGAACTTTATAAAAAAAGCACAACCGGAGTCCTTCAAAGGTGTATCTCCGAAGAGGAAGGGCGAAATCTCCTGGCTGAAATTCACGCCGGACTCGGCGGGCACCACGCTGCAGCCCGGGCCCTTGTAGGCAAGGCCTTCCGTACAGGATTTTATTGGCCGACGGCCCGGGCAGATGCTCAGGACTTAGTCCAACGATGCGTTGGTTGCCAGCTCTTTGCTAATCAGAGCCACATGCCACCCACCGCCCTCAAAACTATACCCATCACCTGGCCGTTCGCGGTCTGGGGGCTTGACATGGTTGGACCCCTTAAAGGGGGAACCCACAAGCACAAATACTTATTGGTCATGGTGGACAAATTCACCAAATGGATTGAGGCCAAGCCGGTTAAAACGGCAGAATCCGGACCTGTGATAGACTTCATATCCGGGGTAGTACACCGTTTTGGCGTCCCCCACAGCATCATCACTGATAACGGCACGAATTTCACGGCCGACGAGGTTAAACTCTGGTGCAAAAACATGGGCATCAAGCTCGACTACGCTTCAGTCTATCACCCCCAAACTAACGGTCAAGTCGAGCGAGCAAATGGTCTAATCATGAGCGGCATCAAACCCAGACTAGTGCGGTCCCTCAAGGAATCTAACACGCACTGGGTAGAGGAGCTCGACTCCGTACTCTGGGGGCTGCGGACCACGCCAAACCGAACTACCGGATTCACACCATTTTTTATGGTGTACGGCGCAGAGGCAGTTCTGCCCTGCGATATAATTCATGACTCACCTCGCGTGCGCATGTACGAAGAAAGAGAAGCCGAGTTGGATCGGCAGGACAGTTTGGACGCCTTAGAAGAGGAGCGGGACGTGGCAAAAGCTCGTTCCGCATTCTATCAGCAGCAGGCTCGAAGGTATCAAAGCAGAGAAGTACGGGCCAAAACTTACAATGTTGGCGAACTTGTTCTACGCCTGCCGGACAAGAAAAAGGACAAACTTAAGCCCAAGTGGGAAGGTCCCTTCATCATCGACCAAGTCCTGACCGGCGGAGCATACCGTCTATGTAACGCATCTGACAATCGACTCGAGCCGAACCCATGGAACGCAGCCCGTCTCCGAAGATTCTACGCCTAACGCCGGACTCAGAGTTCGTCTCACTCCTCCGTCCACCTTTTTACATTTTCACTGTCTCTTGTCCCCCTCCTTCTTCCCACTTTTTTTCAATACCTTTTATAGGCTGATTTGCGCATTGATTCGCACACACTTGATGTGCTCCTAGCACTCATTATACCTGGGGGCTTCTTTAACAGAAGCTTATTTATACGGGCTTCATGCCCAACACATGTGTTATACTTCTGCATGTACCTTTTATTCACCATTATATGCATCGATATGACTTAAGTTTTGGCCAAGCTGGGTTGCCTGGCTCCTGTGCTTACCCCTACGTTCCCGATTGTTCGGCTAGGAGGTAAAGGGAGCACCTCTGCGATTGTTACTGCCGGGTCAGCCGGATGTGTACCTCAGACTGGGTGAAGCCGAAAGCTAGCGTTCTTAAGAGAATATTCGGTCGGTGACTTGAAAGATGATTTATTACTTACTTATTTATCTGCCCCCAGATGCTTTTTCTGCTATTTTCGCAGTCCGGACATGCACTTTAGGGCATGCCTCCCAGGGAAAGGAACCCTTAACGGAACTATTCTCCCTGGAAGATGTTTCTTACTAACCATGTAATATAACATAGCTAGTTGGGCACTTGTCTGATAAAGCAATTATGACCCCGACGCCTTGTCTCCATGCATGCCCCGGTTCTTTTATAACCGTAAGGGTATTCGGACACACTCCGGACTGTTGGGTCCCGAGGTTGAAGCGAAAAGGTCCGCAAAGACAAACGATCTACAATCCGGCTAGAAGGCATTTTACATGTCATTTTAAATTACATCGTCAAACTGACTGATTGTACTCCTCTTCAATCCCATCTAACAGGCTGTCTAATTTACAGTCCTGTTGGGAATATTTCGCGGCCAGCTCTACTGGCCGTACATCAAGCTCACAGGGATCTCCTTCCCATCAGGCCCCACAGGTCCGACCTCGGCCATGTGGTTTGGGTCAGCCTTCGGGTACCGCGTCTTCACCATGGCCCAGGCCTCCCTGGCGCCTTGACGGCAGGCCGATATCTTCCACAGACGGAGGCGTCGCCGTACTCCCTGAAGCTTCTCAGCAAGCCCTCCAAGGCCCTCAGGTAGGGAGACGGAAGGCCATAAGGCCTGAACGACGCCACTCATCGCCTGCCGAACACGTTCGAGCAGTTGCACCAGCTCGGGAAGTTGGTCACCCGTTGAACCGGGCATTTCCTCCGCAGGGCGACCTGTGAGCACACCTAAAGACACATTTCTGTCAATCGACTTCCTCGCCGAATTCTTCTTTTCAAAGGAATTTGCTCAAGCACTTACTATAAATGCCGCGACGAAGCCGCTGATTCTCCTTCACGGAGCCAGACAGCTGGGCCCGAACACCTTTCAGCTCTTCTCCTAGCTGGGTGTGGGCATCCTGGAGCTTGTTCCTCTCCTGCTGCACCTTCATAAGCACCCTCTCGCCGGCCTTTAGCTGACGCAGTAGCTGTTGCTTGTCCGGATCTAGTCCGGCGCCCTCTGCAATATTATTGTCAGATTTACGCACACGCCGCACTTTGTTAACTACTTATCTTTTCGAAGTACGTATTACCAGCGGGGGTCTCTGTGGCTCCCCCTGTGGCGGCCAGTGCGGCCTCAAGTTGGGCCTTGCACTCTTGAAGCTCCTGGGACAGGTGGGTATTCTTCTCCGTAAGATCCTGCATAATAAATGATCCTTAAATCAGTTATTTTAACTATTTTAAGTCTCGGGGGCTACTGGCATATATAACTATTAAAATTAATTACCCGTATGTCCTTCACATACTGCTCCGTGGCTCTGGTTAAACCATCTTGAGCGGCACGGAGGTGCGCGTCTCCCGCTTCAAAGGCATTCAACGCCTCCGGGGAGAAACACGCGTCACGAAGAACTGTCCGGCGACGCCTGTGATTCATGGCGCTCTCCACCTCAGACCGGGTGGCGGACAGCCTGTCGGCATCCTCCGTCGGAGGAACATCCGGCTCATGCCTTGTGTTCGCCTCCCCTTCCGGACCACGCGATGGAGCATGGCTGGCGGAGGCTTGATTGGCAACCTCTCCGGACACTGTCCGGCGAGCGCTCTTTCTCCTGGAAAAGTTATGAGCATTAATATACCTCCTAGGGATCCTTCCCTTAAAAACAACGGTGCGCCGTACCGTTGCGGCGACGTTTCGATTTGCGTCGCACTCCTCTTCCGCCTGCTGGGCCGAACTGACCCTTGCTGGTCAGCCGCCGCAGGTTCGGCTTCCCGCCTCAAAGGCACCTCCTGCGATGCACCATCAGTATAGGATGGTCAGAATTGAGCATGGATCAAATGATGGTGTCAAGACCTCGGTCGTAGTCACCTGGGAGGCCGGAAACAAACCGGGGTAGTCAGCCGTAATGGCGACTAGGGCATTGTCCATGCTAAGTTGGTGGAACACCCCGTCGATCAGCTCCACCTTTATGTCCGGATCCTCTTCGGAGGCCGGATCAAGGGATCGTTCCGGATCCTCGGGCTGTGGAGTTAGGCTTTGTATGCCCTCCACGTCCCGGCGCAGCTCCTGCGTCGAAATCACGAAGTAAGATACTTGACTTTGGAAGTATGGATCGGGTAGATAAACGTCCGCTTACCCAGCTCCGAGGGTTATTCATGGAGAATCCATTCAATGGATTCGTGCGGAGGAAGTCCTCCTCCTCCCCCTTGTACAAGCCGGACAGGATCTTTGCCAGATCGGCTGCCGAGCCCGGCCCTCTGCGGCCATGACGGGTGGCGTCATCTTCCCCGTTGAAATCCCACATAGGGTGGCCCCTATATTGGAGTGGCTGCACCCCTCGCATAATGCACGTGGCCATGATTCCAATCATGGTCAATCCGGAGTGGGCCAGTAACCTAATCCGGCCCATCAGATAATGGACGCTCCCATCATCCTCCCGTTGAGGGCTCCGCGGGCGCCAACTCAGGCGTTTCTTCAAGGGAGCATTGCTGAACTCCGGGAGGCCGATCCGAACTGGATCCGGCAGAGGGGCGTCCTCCATGTAGAACCATTCCGAAGGCCAGTCTTCGGACGCCTTCTTCGGGGTGCCGGATAGATATCCGGTCCCGGCGATGCGCCATATTTCGGCTCCGCCCACTTGATATATCGACCCCTCGTAAGAACGGGGTACGAGGCAAAACAATCTCTTCCACAGCGCAAAATGGGGCTCGATGCCCAGGAACAGCTCGCAAAGAGCTACAAAGCCCGCGATGTGCAAAATGGAGGCAGGTGTGAGGTGGTGAAGCTGGAGTCCGTAGAACTCCAGGAGCCCCCGGAGAAACGGATGTATGGGAAATCCGAGTCCCCTTATTAGATAAGGGACGAAGCATACCCGCTCTCCTTTGGAAGGGTTGGGGACGCTCTCCGCCTGCTTTCCACCCCTGAAGGTGGCCAGTCCGGCTCGAACCGGAACCATGAAAGCTGGGGGAAGATATCCCTCGGTTTGGAGCGCCACTAGCTCGCTGTGTGGAACTGAGCATCTCCCCCAATCTCCTGGCTTAGGGCTGGGAGCGCGAGAGGAGGAGCCGCGTCGACTATCCATGATAGAATGGATTTTTGTCAGAGGCGCTTCGATGAGAACTTGCGGATGGAGGATGGTGTGAGCTGGATCTAGATCCTCGCCTCTCTTATAGGCGGCTCGTTCGCACGGCTAGGGGGTAAAATGTAAAAATACCCTAGCTTTTCGCATTCATACGACACGTGGAAGAAGGCCATTATTGGGCGTAGAAGCCAAGGAGCGCAACATTTATAAGGAAGCCGGACACTATTCGACAGGAACATGAAGTTTGAAGGAGAACCCGCCTTGCAACGCCGAAGACAATATACGCGCCGGACTCGTCGTCGCTGAAGCCCGGTTCGGGGGCTACTGAGGGAGTCCCGGACTAGGGGGTGTCCGGATAGCCGAACTATCATGGTCGGCCGGACTCCAAGATTATGAAGATACAAGATTGAAGACTTCGTCCCGTGTCCGGATGGGACTTTCCTTGGCGTGGAAGGCAAGCTTGGCGATACGGATATGTAGATCTCCTACCATTGTAACCGACTTTGTGTAACCCTAGCCCTCTCCAGTGTCTATATAAACCGGATGGCTTTAGTCCATAGCACGAACAACAATCATACCATAGGCTAGCTTCTAGGGTTTAGCCTCCTTGATCTCGTGGTAGATCCACTCTTGTAACACACATCATCAATATTAATCAAGCAGGACGTAGGGTTTTACCTCCATCAAGAGGGCCCGAACCTGGGTAAAACATCGTGCCCCTTGTCTCCTGTTATCATCCGCCTAGACGCACAGTTCGGGACCCCCTACCCGAGATCCGCCGGTTTTGACACCGACACCAGACCCGCCATCTTTCCTTGACGTTAGCTGCTGAGACGTCGTATCATCCATGCACCGCGTGCATCCGCAATATCCATGGCACACCTGGCCTGCCACATATCCGTAACCGAGATAGTCCTGCACTGTCGTGATCAGCGCGGCTCTCATGTTGAAATACTCGCCTTTGCTGGCGTCCCATGTCTTGGCCGGTGTTTTCCATAATGTGTCTAACTCCTCTTGAAGTAGCCCCAGATACAAATTAATATTATTTCCTGGTTCGGCCCTTGAATAAGCATGCTCATGTGAATGTACTTCGATTTCATGCACAACCAGGGGGGAGGTTGTACATCCATACAAACACGGGCCATGTGCTATGGTTGGTGTTCCGGTTGCCAAACGGATTCATGCCATCGGTACACGCGCCGAGCACGATGTTCCTTGCATCACATTCAAAATACCGATAGAAGCTGTTCAACACTCTCCACTGGCTTCCATCCTTCACGTGTCTCAGCTTCGGATCATCTGCATCGTCGGGCTTCTTCCTCTCCGCGTGCCAGTGCATTAGCTTTGCTTCCTTGGGATCTACAAAATACCTCTGGATACGAGGAGTGATCGGTAAGTACCATACAACTTTCTGGGGACATTTCTTCCCGGCCTTCTTGTATCGAGAAGCATTGCACACCGGACAACTTGTTTTTTCCGCGTGCTCCTTCCGATAAATTATGCAATCGTTGATGCGTGCATGGTATCTAACGTGTGGCAGATCAAGAGGGCAGACGATCTTCTTGGCCTCATCAACACTAGTAGGACATAGATTACCCGCGGGAAGAACATCCTTTAGGTACTTGAGATGCTCATCGAGGCTAGTGTCAGTCCATTTGTTTTTAGCCTTCGTCTTCAGGAGTTGGAGCGTGAAACTCAAGCGGGTCACCTCAGGATTGCAACCATCATACAATGGAGTGTTCGATTCTACCACCAGTTGCTCCAGCTTAGCCTCCTCTCTAGAAGCAGCTCTCTCAGTACTCGTCTCCTTGCGAAGCAATGGTTGAACATGAGGGTCCCGCACGATTGAACTTAGTACCGATGAACTCTGCTGCGTGGAGTCCATGTCGTTCTCTCCGCTGCCATGTCCGGCCCCTTCTCCTTCGCCATGTCCGGCCCCTTCTCCACCGCCATGTCCGGCCTCTTCCCCGCTGCCATTATCGATCATCTCTTCGTCTTGCCCTGTGTGATCATTGCCTACCCCGTCGGCATTCTCAACATCGTCATCCTCATCTTCAGTTATCCACCGAGTATAGCCATCCATGAAACCAGTCATGAGCAGGTGCGCTTCGACACGACCATCGTCATAGGGGTCGAGCCAAACTATTCCTTTGCATTTTCGACACGGACATAAAACCTCTGTCGGGTTATTTTCTTTCATGTCCCGCACCGCCGACCGCAACCATCTGTCCACCATCGTCAACTCTGCACGGTAATAATAAACAAATTGATTATAAAAATGCGTGCATGCATCAAATTCATACAAAAATTTGGCATGACCTTCCCTAAAAATAGGACATATATGGATCTAGAGTTTGCCCGGAATTCGCCGAAACGGAAATAAATCGACATTTCGGCAAAACATAGGCAACTCAAAAGAACAATTTGGCGTCAACTCATGCCACACACACAATTTCCACAAACATATCACACACACATAAACATATTTCCATTTTGCAAAAGCATGAAATTTTCATCACCTATCTCGAGATCGAGCACACGGTGGAGATGATGTTGTAGGGAGATCAAAAGTGCACAAAGCTCTTCTTGACAAAGATAGATCTAGTTAGGGGGAAAATAGGTCACTTAACTAAATCCTACGTCTACCTAGCTACCTAATTTGGGAGGAGACAACTTCAACTAGTGTAGGGGAAGGAAAAAGAGAAAGGAGATGCATTAATGGAGGTGGTGTAGTTAGGTAGGAGTAATGAAGAGAGAGAAAGGTAGATAGAAGAGAGAGAGTAAGGGGGAGAAGTATTGAGGAAGAAGAAGAGTGAGAGTGGGAGCATGTGGGAGGTAGGGGAAAGGGAAGAGAGGAGGGGGAGGGGGCGGTGGGGAAAAGGTGGTGGGTTGGTGCGGATTAGCAGTAGCGCGGGACGTAAAACACGCTGCTGATAAGAAAGTAGCAGTAGCGCGCTTTCGTTAGAAGCGCTACTGCTAACCGGGACAAAAAGTGTGTTCAATTTGAAAATTAGCAGCAACGACCTCAGAAAAACCGCGCTACTACTACAGCTTTAGCAGTAGCGCGGCTAGCGATACCGCGCTGCTACTAAATGGAGGTGAGGGGGCACTGTCGGTCGATATTTGTAGCAGCGCGTGTTACATAGAGCGTGCTACTGCTAAACACTTGTCAGTAGCGCGTTTTCCACACCTGCGCTACTGCTAATTAGCAGCAGTGCTCCTTTTTGAGCAGCGCTGCTGCTAAGATTCTGTGTATAGGGTTTTCCCTAGTAGTGCTACATCATTCTTGAAACCGTAGGGTCCGCACGCTTAACGTTCATTGACGGTACAATATTATATGAGTTATGTGAATTGGTGACCGAATGTTGTTCAGAGTCGCGGATGAGATCACAGACATGACGAGGAGCTCCGGAATGGTCCGGAGGTAAAGATTGATATATAGGACGATGCTATTTGGTCACCGAAAAGGTTACAAAATGTATCGGGTAGTCATCGGATCACCGGAAGGGGTTCCGGGAAGCCCTGGGCGGTTAATGGGTCATATGGGCCAAACAAGAGAAGCACGCCATCCCACAAGGGGCTGGTGCGCCACTCCTCTGGCCACAGCCCTTGGGGAGAAAAGGAAGGGGGAGTCAGCCTCCCCCTACCTTCCTCTCCTCCCCCTTCCTTTCCCCCCGAGCAAATAAGGAAGGGGGCCGCCATAGAGCAGAAGCCCATGGGGGCCGGCGACCACCCTTGGGCGCCCCCTAGCTGCCTACCCTCCCCCACCTATATATATATGAGAGGGAGGGCGCCACACACTCACGACAATCTCTTAGCCGTGTGCGGCGCCCCTCTCCACAGTTGCATCCTCCGTTTTCCCGCAGTGCACGATGAAGCCTTGCGAGAACAAGCTCACCACCACCGTCACCACGCCGTCGTGCTGCTGGAACTCAGCTAGTACTTTGCATGTCTTGCTGGATCAAGAAGGCAAGGACGTCATCGAGCTGAACGTGTGCTAAACGTGGAGGTGTCGTATGTTCGGTACTTGATCGGTTGGATGGCGAAGGTGTTCGACTACATCAACCACGTTGATAAACGCTTCCACTTAACGGTCTACGAGGGTACGTAGACACACTCTCCCCTCTCGTAGCTATGCATCTCCATGGATAGATCTTGCGTGTGTATAGAATTTTTTTTGTTTTACATGCAAGGTTCCCCAACAGGGATTGCTCTGGATTTGCTAAGTTGGTCAGGAGCAGTGCTTAATCTGTTGTTTGCTCCTATGTGGCTCAGTTGTTCCTGTTAACTGAAGAGTTAGTAGGTTAACTATTGTTAGTGCAGTACTTGAGTTGTTGTGGTTGTTAAAGTGTTCCTCTTGATTCAGTTACTAGTCCTTGTAATTCTGGTTATCTGGAACTTCTTACTGTAACTCTTGTTACCGACAATTACTACACTATTTATCCGTGGATTCAGTTAATTGCCTCAGTTGTTATCTTCATTATAGATGTTGTTCATGGTATTTTCCTTACCATATGTATGTTTAACCTCTCGTGATGTAACTACTATTACTGCTATATTGTTGCAGTAACACTTGCCGAAGCTACCTGGTGACCCACAAGTATAGGGGATCTATCGTAATCCTTTTGATAAGTAAGAGTGTCGAACCCAACAAGGAGCAGAAGAAAATGACAAGCGGTTTTCAGCAAGGTATTCTCTGCAAGCACTGAAATTATCGGTAACATATAGTTTTGTGATAAGATAATTCGTAACGAGTAACAAGTAACAAACGTAACAAAGGTGCAGCAAGGTGGACGAATCCTTCTTGTAGCAAAGGATAAGCCTGGACAAACTCTTATATAAAGCAAAGCGCTCCCGAGGACACATGGGAATTATTGTCAAGATAGTTTTCATCATGCTCATATGATTCACGTTTGTTACTTTGATAATTTGATATGTGAGTGGACCAGTGCTTGGGTGCTGTCCTTACTTGCACAAGCCTCCCACTTATGATTAACCCCTCTTGCAAGCATCTGCAACTACTAAAGAAGAATTAAGATAAATCTAACCATAGCATGAAACATGTGGATCCAAATCAGCCCCTTACGTAGCAACGCATAAACTAGGGTTTAAGCTTCTGTCACTCTAGCAACCCATCATCTACTTATTACTTCCCAATGCCTTCTCCTAGTCCCAAATCATGGTGAAGTGTCATGTAGTCGACATTCACATAACACCACTAGAGGAAAGACAACATACATCTCATCAAAATATCAAACGAATACCAAATTCACATGATTACTTGTAACAAGACTTCTCCCATGTCCCAAGAACAAAAGTAACTACTCACAAAGCATGTTCATGTTCAAGATCAGAGGGGAGGATCTGAACATATGATCTTCCACCAAATAAACCAACTAGCATCAACTACAAGGAGTAATCAATGCTACTAGCAACCCACAGGTACCAATCTGAGGTTTTGGGACAAAGATTGAATACAAGAGATGAACTAGGGTTTGGAGAGGAGATGGTGCTGATGAAGATGTAGATGGATATTGACCCCCTCTCGATGAGAGGATCATTGGTGATGACGATGGCTTCAATTTCCCCCTCCCAGGGGGAAGTTTCCTGGCAGAACAGCTCCGTCGGAGCCCTAAATTGGTTCTGCCCAAGCTCCGCCTCGAGACGGCGGCGCTTCGTCCCAAAAGCTTCCTTATGATTTTTTATAGGTCAAAAGACTCCATATAGCAGAGGATGGACACCGGAGACCTGCCAGGGGGGCCACAAGCCCTGGGGCGCGTGGCCACCTGGTGGGTCCCCTCTGGTAGTTTCTTCGCCCAAAATAATTCTCCATAAATTTTTAGGACTTCTGGAGTTGTGCAAAATAGGTCTCTTAGATTTGCTCCTTTCTGGTCCAGAATTCCAACTGCAGGCATTCTCCCTCTTCATGTAAATCTTGTAAAATAAGAGAGAAAAGGCATAAGTATTGTACCATAATGTATATTAACAACCCATAATGCAATAAATATTAACATAAAAGCATGATGCAAAATGGACGTGTCACTACCCGTCCATGTGCTTGTGGGTGTTGTGTCCTGTTTGCAAAGAAATACCATGTGTAAATGGAGTGCAGTGTTCTCAAAGGTAGATGTTCAGTTGGGTGCTACCCTGACTATTTCTTCTATGCTATCTTGACTCTGCTTAAGAATAGACACTACTTATCTTAGCTATATCCTACTTCCTTGTCTATTTTTTATCCCTCTCTCTTCTATTAAACTGATAAAAATAGATGTTGTCTGATCTTATTGCCTATGATGCTGGTCTGAGTCCTCTCTCGGTTCTAAAGTTATTTCTGTGGCTCCAAGAATTCCTACAAATCATGTGATGCACGACACAACATTTTTGTGCACGCCTGAGGATTCCATCCCTCCAATCCTACCTCTGGTGCTGAGTAGCTTGGTCTTGAGGCTCTAGTTATCCTTCTTGTGGTTAGCCTGCACCTCCTCGCCGCTTCACATTAATTCTCATGTTTGGGTTTGGTCCAACTCCTGTTTGGTACAGTTGTACCAATGGCTATCAAACTCTTTCCACGGCTGGGTTTCTCTATTTATAGTGTTTTGGATGGGTGACTCGGCTGTGTGCTTGTTGTGTGTGTTGCTAGTGTTGTCATTGCGTGAGTCTTCGGTGCTGGTGGTGTTGACGGTAGCTGCTTACTGTTGTCAATCTCTCCTTGATGCCTATCTTGTAAGCTGCTGGGTGGCTAATTTCTTGGGTACTTGGTCCTGGCCGGCTGGGTTTGATCTATATCTACTTATGGCTTTATTCTGATGCTGAACAGTGGCTCATATCTATTGTCACTTAACAGGAGATATGCCACATACTAATCCTAACCCAACACTCTCTAGTGCTTACGTTTGTAGGTTTTGAAGAAAAGAAGAAGAAGATCAAGATCTTAGCTAGGATAGTAGAGGAAGAATAGATAATTTAGCCTAGGTTGTCTTTCCTGAATTCTTTTGTAACACAATAATATATTATTTTATTAATTATTTCCGTGTTTCATATGTAATATAAATTTTTTATATTTATCCAATTATCAATAAAGCTTTAATTCTCTTTATTGTTCAAAGTCTATATTAAATGCAATTCCAATTCATAATTGATTGGAAATTATGCACTTAAATCCTTTTATATTAATTGAATTATTTGAACCCAAAAGTCTAAATAAGAGTAAAGCTCATGTCCAAATTATTTGAAATGCAAATTTAACTTAGTAATTTGAATGTAGGTTTGATTTGGTTTTGAGATGCAACTTGATAATAACCCCAACCTATATGCATGAATGCAAAGCACAATCGAAAAAAATCCCCGCTCTCTTAAACTACGGGTCATTACAAATGGAAAAAAATCTTTCTTTGTTGCCATTAGACCAACCCCAAAGTGTGAGGCATTTGGTTTTTAATAGACTAGAGACACAACTTTTTGGCCTAAATACTCATGGCGCAACATGATTGGCCAAACATCATCCTCAGTAAGTAGTTTGAAGTTCGAACAACCATTTACTAAGAAATCATTCTTGACCTGCACGTCATGAATGTCAAGTTCATCCTCGATCTTTTGCCTACAAACCACACTTCATTTGGCCAGCCAACACTTTTGCTTTTCGCTATCTTCTTGCCCAAAGAGTCTGGATCTGGAATGGTCCAGTCTTCACCAGACCCCTTTTGGGAGTTAAAAAAACAAAGCATATAGAGAACAATATTTGTGAGGAGGAAATTGATCAAGACCGTCGTCCTCCAACAGAGAGCAATTTTTTTCCAACTTCTCAACTGTTAAGTGCTCCTCCTTATGTTTCCACTCCCATTAGTGAGATGATAATAATGAATCAGAATTCCAAATATTTTATCAAAAACTGGCCTTTTCCACAACCTAATAGGTAAGTGTAAATCAGTTGCGCTCACTTGCTTCTCCAAGGCAGAACAATTCACTTTTATGAAAGTTAATTTTGAGGCACGACACTTGCTTAAATGTTGAAAGCAAGAGTTTTGCATTTGGAACCTTATCCAGTTCATCTTTCATACAAAGAATAGTATCATCAACATATTGCAAAATAAAGAGGCCACCATCCATAAGATGTGACACTACTCCTGCAGTTTGACCGTCATGTTTGACCCGATCAATCAAAATACCCAACATGTTAGCAACAATATTAAATAACACTTGAGATATAGGGTCACCCTGACATAGACTTTTTTTTGTCTGAAAGCAATGGCATATGTCATTATCGATTTTGACAGCCACACTACCTCTACTGACAAAATTCTGGATCCACTAGCACCATTTATTGAAGAATCCTTTCATTCTTATGGGCTGATGAAGGGACGACCATTTAACCTTGTCATAGGACTTTTGAAAGTCAATCTTGAAAAAAACTCCACTCATGTACCCTCTTGGTTCAACCTCCTAAAAAATCGCCCAAAATTCTTGGCTCTAAACAAAGATTTGTGAGGGTGAATATTGTTGGGTGTCAACTCTAGGCCACCAGACATCTCAGTGCCAGTCGACATTTTCTGCGTCTTTGGACATGGCCGAAGAAATGTCACGGATGAAGCCTCGAGTGCATATCCAAGTATCCAATCCTCCCCTCGTGTCACCCTCCCGAGGGTGACTTAGGGCCGCCCTCCCTTCATCCGCCGCCACCCTCCTTCAGATCTCCCCTCCTCACTGCCGTCGAAGACAGTCGCAGGGTTTCCTGCGCGACCGCTGATGAGGGCGGCGACGGGGTTCTAGATCACTCTGCCGTTGTGCAGGAGGAAAGGGTTTGGGGCAGCGACCTTCGGTGTGGTGGGCCACTTTTGCCCGGTCATGTGGGCAATGGGCTGGCGGTGGATTTGAGCGGCTGGTGGTTGGCTCCCCGTGGTTGTCCTGCTCTAGATGTGAAGACGCCTCCTTCGGCATGTGTTCTTCCTCTCCCACGCCTTGTCTGACTGGATCCGGTGGTCAGGGTCGTGGTGGTAGGGTGCAGAGCCCTAGATCGGGGTAACCACTTGGCCGCCATCGGCGGCCACATCGGCGATGACGCTCCTGGTGCCGCTCCCCTTACTGAAGGAAACTATGAGGTCCATCTCCCTCCCCACCTCCTTCCTTGCTCTCGGGTGAAAATCCACAACCCTTGGTTGGGAGGTGGCGGTGCTTCCACACCTCCTCCTTCTTGAAGGCGTTGTTTTGGGTTTGTGGTAACAAGGGTAGTATGCAACAAGCTTTTGGTGTTCCTATTGGCGGCGGTTCCTTCTTCCAGCGGTGACTCCCCGCCGTGGAGGATTGGTGTTCTCCTCAAGCCGCTTCACTTCCGTCTCTGCGCGGTCCGGTTTGTCTGGTGGGTCGACGCCCTTGGCCTGGGCGAGAGGGGATAGTGTTCCCCTCTACGGCGAACTGGTCGCGTGGATGGAAGTGTGTCATTGGTCTTGGCGTGGCTCGGCCCTCCTGGTGGCTTTGTTGCCCATTGCTCAACGTGTCTTCGTGAAGTGCTCTGGTCCTTTGGCTAGAGTCTGCGCCTTGCTCCTCGTGTGTGGGATGCAATTTGTGTCCTCATGTGTGTTGGAGTGGTTGCCATGTGTTTCAGGTGTTCTTGATCGCTCTGATGAGAGCAGCTCCACTCTGCCTTCCGTGCGTCGACGACGAGCTTCTTCCTTTGACGCACCCCCTTTAGCCCATGTTAGGTCTTTAAGTTGTATTGTTTTTCTTCTTTGGTTGTAGATTTTAGCCTGAAGGGGAGCCTTGGCGCAGTGGTAAAGCTGCTGCCTTGTGACCATGAGGTCACGGGTTCAAGTCCTGGAAACAGCCTCTTGCAGAAATGTAGGGAAAGGCTGCGTACAATAGACCCAAAGTGGTCGGACTCTTCCCCAGACCCTGCGCAAGCGGGAGCTACATGCACTGGGGCTGCCCTTTTTGTAGATTTTAGCCTCCTTAGCGTCATGTATCTGCTGTCTTGGGGTTGCATCCCCGTTTTTCAATCACGTCTTTAGTTTTACATTATGCTTTTGTAGTCTTAACCGTTTGATGCCTTTGTCTAGTCAAAAGTCAGGATGAAGATCGAGACCTATGGCGTGTTTGGGTGCCTGGATGAGGCCCAACCGGGCGCGCGTGGGAAGGAAATGGACTGTTTGATTGACTTCATACACTGTTGGACCTGCATAGCACAAAACTTAAAGCACCTCTGGGCCTGGCTAGCTGGAAACACTCAGATCGGCAGTTTCTTGCGAGCCAGGCCGAGGCGAGCGCAAACGAGCGGGCCCTTGCATGAGTGGAGACGGGAGGGATGCGAGGTGATTACGCGAGGTCTTCTTCAACCTCCAGTAAGCTTCTCTCTAATCTCCTCTCTTCCTTGTCCCTCTGATCTACACAACAGTGCTTCGATTCTAGGTAAGCTTTACACGAAAAAGATGCACCTCGATGCTACGGTTCCATTCAGGCGATCGGTTCATAGTTTCATCGGCCGGAAGTTCTTTATAACATTCGTGTTGTAAGTTTTTGGTTTCGACGATCGTAGCTTCATCTCTCCTTTATCAGCAGTCTAGTGTACTCACGCCGCCATGTCGAGCTCTTCTGTCCTCTGCTCAGAGCCCTCCTATTCGTCCCTCTCGACGCCGACGCCCTTCCCCTTGATCTCCTTGCCCGCGTCCTACTACACTAGAGTCGTTTCTGGCGTCACTCATCTCGGCCTACTCTCTGTCGTCCTCCTACTGCACTGACGCTGCAATGGCGCACACACTGCAGTTTGTCGCGTTGTCGACGGGGTCGATCATCTTGGCCTCCTCTCTCTCGCCAACTACACTGGAGTCGTTTTCGGCATCGATCATCTCGGCCTACTCTCTCATCCTACTACACGGACGATACCATGGCGCGAGCACTGCATTCTCCTCCTCTGTCCACTGTCTTTGCGTGAGCACTGCAACTAGTTCGCTGACGGTGTCGCTCGACGTGCTGCCGACGGGTCGCTCGCCCACGACTCCATGCTTGTCATGTCGGACACGACGTCACGACCACTATCCACCGCAGCGGCGCACACTGCATTTCTTCTCTCCCTTCCTCTGCTAGCTCTTAACCCTGTGTGCTAAGTGCAAGCGCTAGCTATTAATCATACCCCATGCGGGCAACCAAACAGTGTGTAGTTGTATGCGACGAGACAATGCAGGCAACCTAACAACGTGCCAAAATTGATTCCCTAATGCAGGAAGTCCATATGCACACAACCAAACAACTTGCAGATGTCGCATATAAGATTGTTTTTCAGAGCCAGACGGAGATACTGCAGGCGACGGTAACCAAACACGCCCCTAGGATCGGTTCGATCCTTTCATCTAGAAAGAAATGTCGCGGATTATTATAAAAAGGAAAAATCACGGGATCCATGGATGCGTCACTTGTTGACTAGGTTGACTCGGACGGAGCCACACCAACCACACACACTTCCCCTCGCGCTTCCTTCTCCTCCGCCTCCTCGACCCGATCCCACTCGCGGCATCCTCCGCCGCCGCGGAGCGATGGCAGCCCGCTCCCCTTACTTCGCCCCCGAGGAAGGCGCCCGGTGCATCCGCCCAGGGGAGTCACCTGCCGCGGCGCTCCGCCGGATCCTGGCGACGCCAGGCGCCCACCAGGCGCCCTGCTGCTTCGACGCGCTCGGCGCCCGCCTTGTCGAGCGCGCGGGGTTCCCGATCTGCTTCATGGGCGGTGCGTGGTCGCTTTGCTCCCTCTCACGCTTCTCGCATGTTCTTTGTTCCCCCGGCTGTGTTCGTGCGCGGTCGTTGTAGTAAAACCCTTGTGGGGTTTAAGTTTTTGTTGGAACGATCGGCTGGAGAATAAAAGGTCCTTCGTCACCCCGGTAGTAGTAGATCTAACCAACCGTGCACTCCCAAGTGTTCCAGTTAACTCACGGTTTGACATATCCTCCTGGGAAGATGAGAATTACCCTATCCATTGTTGAAATTTTTTGCTCACTGGAAGGAGGGATAGTCCATATATCACCCTTGATTACCAGCATAATAAAGATGTGAATTAAAGTTCATCTGGACGTAACTTGCATTTTGCTAACAATAGTTAAGCTGGCAATTTCTTGTCATGACACATGACAAATATTGTATATAGCTGTGCAAATAATTAAAATTGGACGCAGAGCCGACTTGAAGAGTAACTATGAAAGAACAATTCTAGCTCAGAAAGTTAAAGTGCAAATGTTTTTCCAAGTATTTGTTCTCGGTAAATGCTGCTTGTTTTGGTGTTTAACTAGAACTTTGTGTCCTTAAATGTAGTTATTAATATCTGTTATGCTGATTTGTTGATGAAATAAACCGCTATGGAAATTAAGAGATTTTAATGGCTTTTTACATACTGATCTTTTCCAGGGTTCTGTGAAAGTAACTTTTGGTGTTTGCTGAAGGTTTTTCATGCATTGGAGTCCTAATATATGTTCTCCATTCAGGTTTCTGTGTTTCTGCCTCACGACTTGGATTGCCAGATGTTGGATTAATCTCCTATGGAGAAATGGTTGATCAAGGGCGTCTAATCACCGAAGCAGTTTCGGTTCCCGTGATTGGTGATGGAGACAATGGTTACGGAAATTCTATGAACATCAAGAGAACTGTAAAAGGATATATTAATGCTGGGTTGGCTGGAATCATGCTTGAAGATCAGGTACTCATAGATTTCCATACATTTTCTCCTCCACTTGTCAAAGTCACTGCTCTTATTTTTCAGATAGATTCGGTAATTATTTTGAATGTTTTGGTGAGTAATCTTATGAGTCTATCATAATAGGCTGTAACTCCTTAATTTGAAACTGAAATAATTTCGATCTTATTTCTTTCTACTAAAAGTTGCTAGGCTTAAGGCATTAAAAAAACGTTGTTCCCCAGAACTGCAGCAATTTATCAGTTCCTTGTTTTTTTAATGTGGTATTCAGTGTGTGTCTTTAGAGTGTACAAAACTAAATATAAATAATTGTTTATTTTACATCATATGAACGGGAGGTGTTCTTCTGGCTGATGGTAGTGAGTGATTAGGATTCAGACTCCCACTCCATGGTGCTCAATTACGGGAATGTACTTGTAGGATCCATCCTTAAAAAAATTGAACTGAGAACTTTAATCTCATTCATTGGACATGATTCTTACAATGCAAGTTTTTTTGGGCATATTTGGATAGTGCAAGGTAAGATAGTTTTCACAAAAATCTCTTCAGTACCGTATATCATAATGCAGGGCAGAAGGGTAAGAAAGTAATGTTTTGGAGTAGCGCTGATTTCCTTTTGTAAGATATTTGCAGCCATTGGAATTCCAAATGAATTATTTGATCCAGTGATAAATACTTCTCTTTATATCTTTGTGTGTTTAAGCAGACATTGATTTCATTTTATTTCAGAGTTTCCTTACTTTCTATATCAAAAAAGATGAACAGAAGACTTGTGTAATTGATCTTCCGCCTTCTAAAATTTTCATTAATTGATACGATGCATAACATATTGAAGGTGGCACCAAAAGCATGTGGACACACTGAAGGAAGGAAAGTCATCTCGAGGGAGGAAGCGGTCATGCACATAAAAGCTGCTATAGACACTAGGAAGGAGAGTGCCTCTGACATTGTTATTGTGGCGAGGACAGATTCCCGTCAAGCTGTTTCTCTTGATGAAGCATTATGGAGAGTTCAGGCTTTTGCTGATGCTGGAGCAGATGTTCTATTTATTGATGCCCTTGCTTCAATAGAAGAGATGAAGGCATTCTGTGCGGTTGCACCTGGGGTACCAAAGATGGTAAGATGATCCACCTGTGTTTGTTCGTCATACTCGAGTTAGTCATTCAAGAGTTATGATTGTACTCACATCCATTGAGATCACCTAGGATAACATTTTGATTTATATAGTTTTGCTTCGGTAACAACCCCCTCCCTCCTCCTTAAAAGTTTGCATGAATCTTAAAGTTACTTTAAAAGGCTATCGCCATATTAGCCTACAGGTCAAACGTATTGAGTAGATTTTGGATACAAATGACTATTATCCTTTTTTATTGAAGGGGTACCTTCTAATCTCAACCTTCAATCTGCATCAAAATCCGTAAACTTTTCTAGGGCGGTGTACCAAAGCAAAGTTCTTATTTATATGCTTGGTGCTAACCTTTCAATCCATTCTGGTATGCCAATGAATTTGATTAGGATACCCAAACAAGAAATGACTTGTTTTAGTATTTTCCTATATTTACCAAGTATGCAAATGTTTACAACTAGAGGAGTAGGAGGGATGGTGTCATCTGTGGCTCTAACTACATTTATGCTTGTGATTACTTCTCTTGCTAATATTTCTGTACGAATGATGTCTGCTTCTGAACGTTCTGTTTTCAATTCGCCTGTGAATTCGTTTTTTCCCCCTCTCTAGTACTTAGATGAGGACATCAGATATTATACCCTGTGCTTTGTTCTGCAGGCAAACATGTTAGAAGGTGGTGGTAAAACTCCCATATTGACCCCTGCTGAACTCAAGGAGATTGGTTTTAGCCTTGTAGTCTACCCGTTGTCCCTAATTGGGGTGGCAATGCGTGCAATGGAGGTTTGTTCTTTACATATGAAGCATGTTCCATGATTTATATACAGCGTTCTCTTTCAGTTTCCGACGAATTTAAATACATGATGCCATGATGGTAACATCCTCTAATATTGCCTTGAATTATTTTCAATGTTTTTACAACTATCCCAGTTCTATCCAGTAACTTAAGAGATCTATCATGTTGTATACCGTGTTCCTTGAAATTTTGCATAGAACATAAGTGCAAGAACTTGTTTATTGAGAAGCTGCATGCAGATTGTATACTGCACCGCAAAGGGGAAATCAGGGACGACCATAGCATCTTTCAATGCATGTAGATATTCTACAACCATGTGAATGCCAGTAACTGCCATAGGTAGCTGTTCAATTTGGAGTGTGAAATGCTACTTTTTTATTCAAAGCACATGAATATTTGATATGCAGGATGCTCTACTCGCCATAAAAGGTGGTGGTGTACCCTCACCTGCCAGCCTCCCATCTTTTCAGGAGATCAAGGATACTCTAGGGTTCAACCGCTATTACCAGGAAGATAAACAGTACACTGTCCCTCAAGCCCAACCATTGATGCCAAGTGGTGAGCCATGATGATTTCTACCATTATCCTGTTCAATGTAGACATGACTTGGCAAGCCCTGATGGTTTATTCCATAACCCTCTTCAGTGTAGACATGTTAACCCCAAGTGGTGAGCAGTGCATGGACATGGAAATACGTTATCCATGATTTTTAATGACTAATTTTTTGTCGGCATTTTACAGGTAACCCGTAGAAAGGAGCGGCCCTGTTCAATTCTCAGGAGGCATATGGAAATGGGATCCAGGTGTCCACTGAGCGATCAGTATCCATTTGCTTTCGAGAATTTGAGATTTGTACCTCTGGGCAATGAGGCAGAGCAATCGCGTTTATCTTGAGGCAGACGATTTTAGCAACTTGTAAATGAGGCGGCGTGACAAAATGTTTGTAAATGTATGCTGCTTTGGTGTCAGCAAACCTGGATTCCTTGTGTCAATTTTCAATTTCAATAAAATAAACCACCTTCGAAGTTGTTGAGAAATGTTTCTCACCAATGTATGTAGTAAGTCGAAGAAAAATAGTAAAAAATTGTCGGCATGACAGATTTATTTGGCAGCAGGACTCAAGACTTGCATCGGCAATTTTGGAGCATTAAACTGAAATGTATACAGATTTCATAGACGTTTCCACAAATCCCAAAACTACAAGCATCTTTAAACGTTATGTAAACATGTTCGCTATAGTGTAATGAAAACCGTGCTGTTACATTGTAGTGCCTGTCTGAAAAATGGAGCAATTTCTATTTGGGCCAAAGTAACACACAATGTTCTTCCTCATCAGTTCACAAAAGCTCCAGCCTGCAGGGGGGATCTTTATGTCGCATGGAGCCGATGAACCGGAAAACCAAACACAATATTTCCATTTGAGACAGCACTTACAAGTACAGCAAAACATATAACAGGACGCCGGTGTTACAAGATGGAAGGAACTAAACAGGAATGAGTAATTGCAGTTCATAAGAAGTATTTCATCCTGTTATCTCTTCTCATGGCACGGTATACAGCCTGGACCTGAACAACAACCGAAGTCTCATTAAACAAAATATCTGCAAATCGACATCTAGGTTGCAGACTAGAATACATCTGATCATAGGAAAACAGGGCGTTACCTGCTCACTTGAAGCCACACGTATTGGCCCAATTTTTACAGAAACATATTTTCCCCTGGAAGATATTTTCTGACTTACTTGGCCCTGTACAAACCAAGTTGAGATCTATATTAAGAGTCACAAAAATATTAAGGAAATATAGCAAAACAAAATATTCGACGAAGTTAAGCATTGATATAATCTAAGCAGTGAAATTAGACAGCCCCTAAAGTATGCTAGTAATACATATTATTCCAACATAACAGAACGTGTGAACCAGTTTAATACACTAACCTTTGGAATCGATTCTTGAAGAACCGATTCAACAGCATCAACCATAGAATGGACAAAATCTTCACCTCCAGTACCAATTGCTGTAAATCCTCTGTCTGTGGGATATGTATTCACCTGTCAAGTAAAACGGTAGAGTACTAAGTGATGCCTGAAGTACGATCCAAGGTTTTGGGCCTTATATTGTTCCTTCAATAATCTAGTCCAAAAACCGATAAACCAAAGCAATGCACTTGTACGTCTCTACATAATTAGCATCGACTTTTTCAGAACAGGTCCGACTGGAGTTTGATAAGACCATGGACCCTAGTGAAATTCAGTCTAGGGTTTTTAAAGATATTCTCCATTTTTTCCCTTTCCCCATAAAGTATAATCTCAAGGTTACCTTCAGTTCTGTCCACTATTACGGGTTTGCCTCAAAAAAGAAAACTTATTACGGATAATAAGGCTTTCAGCCGGATAAGGGTTGCCCTCGTTGCGAGACTTAAGCCAACACCTTATGGCATGAGCTGACAAGATGATCCTTTCTCTGTTGAGACGAAAAGGACCTATGATTTCTCTTTTCTTCCATTAAAAAAGATCTTATAAAAAAACACTGAAAAAGGACAAAGGGGGAGACGCTCTTCAACTTTCTTTCTTCCTCCAACAGGTCAGCGAAGGAACCTTTTCCAGTCTCATGATGGAGCACTCATTATTATGAGTTGCTCATGTAGAAAATGCATGGCTAGCATGGCTATGCTGACTGTAATACAGTAACAAGTCAATCTGGCTTGCCCAAATATACAATTTCATGATACCAAGAGCAAAACCTAGAATCCAACATTGACATCAAAATAAAACAAAATTTAGATTTATGGACGTTATCTCAACAAAATATCGGTAGAAAATAATTGCAGAGAATTTTCCAGGGGCCAGTTGTCCCATGTCAAGCTATTGTAAGTCATCCTGCACTGAACGATAACACAAAATATGTGATGTTGGATATTAAGAGAATACCTTCTGATCCAGAACAAGCCATTCATCACTTGAATCATCTGTAACAGTGCCACCTATGACCATATTTGTTGTGAGTGCAACCCTTCCTTTAGACTTTGCCACCTCTGCTTAAAAGGGAAAGTTTTGTACGAATTAAAACAAGGTATAACGTTACTAACTCATAATCAAGACAAAACTGTGGGCTCACTGCAAATTACCATTGAGAAGCAAACAGCAAGGGAAAAGACTGATCTCAGTGATCCTATTATGCAATGTAGCCACATACAGTGGCCTATTATGTAAACTGAAAATGTGACCATTCATAGACTTAATCGATAGAAGACACTGTCATTTGAACTCGTCCACTTGATTTTGGTGCTAGCCATGCCCTTGTATAATCTGGGAATGACAGTAAACCTCTATATCTTATTATTCTATAGATTGTCATGCAGTTTTCCTAGTGCCACTATTTCACTAATGAAGTTTTCCTCCTTTTTGTGTTTAATTAAGTCATTTTATCATGAGGTACCACATGGATGACAAATAACAAACCATTGTACCGTATTGCAATATGTGCCTGATACGGCCCCAGTACTGTATCAGCGGACTGAAATTTCCAAACTAAGTAAGAATTTCATAATACCCTGCTGATACTCTTAGTGATGCCCTGCTGATAGACCCTTGAAACTTCAAGGCCCCAAATCGCTCAAATCAGAACACACAAACAACCCAATCCCCTAAAACAAATAATATGTCCTGCTCTTCTCTTTGCTTGACTCCACCAGGTGTCTCCTCGTCCTCCACACTCAAGCATGGCCATGCAGCCTCCTTCTCCCTCCTCCTGCCACCGACTCCTCCCTCCGTCCCTCCCGACACTAAGCGATTGTTCCACCTGCTACTGCCGCCACCTTCGCACTCAAGCCAAACCGATGGCAGCGCTCTTCCTCCAACCACACACCCTTCAACCAGGACGCCGATGAATATGAGGGTGTCATGCCACTGCCGCCTCTCCTGGAATAAATAGTACACCAACAATGTGCCTCCTACTGATCTGTTCTGTGGTGAGTGTGAAGTAAAACTTTGATTTGTTTTGTCCACTGTCCAGGCATAGGTCTTGTTTAGTCATACATTATATCTATTTTATCAACTGAAATACATATATGCTTATGGTATTGGCACATCCTTGTTTGTGGAAAATATCATACAACTTAACGTTATAACTCTATCTGCATCGCATGGTGGGGTAACTTAGACTATCAATGTATCAAGAATGCATCCGAAATTATCACAGCAAAAGCCAAGAATTAATTTAATAAATAAAGAGATGTTCTAGAAGGCATGCTCGTTTTCTCTCGTCGCAAGTAAATATTAAGTAAACCACTAGAAAAACTAGGGCAGAGAATTGTTAGCATATCAAACCAAGTCACTGAGATGAATCCATCCAATTCCATCAAAGAACAACCCCCAATCGTCGTCTAGTTCCATCAGCCCCGGGAATATAACAATCACACAAACAATCCACGGCATTCCAACTCCGATCTTGAACCAGTGAGCACCGAAACGACGACAACCACGAGCCAGCAAGCCATTAACTAGGCAAAAGATAGAGGAACAGAAGGGCGGCATGGGGGGAGCTCTCACTTGATATGGCCTCGAGCACGGCCTCCTGCGGCGGCTGTCCCTGCTCCCCGGGCCCGCCCCCACTGGAGCTGGAGCAGCAGCGGATGTTGCGGCGGCGGCGGCGACAAGGAAACGGCGCCGCCTGGGCCGACGCGGCGGCGCGGAGACTCAAGTGGTGGAGGGGGTCGGGGAGCAGCAAGGAGCGGAGCGCGAGGGCTCGGCACGCCATCGTCGCCTTCGATTCCTTCCTTAGTCCGGTCGCCGCGGCCGCGAGCAGCGAGAGAGATTCAGTGGATATTTTTCGCTTGGTTTGGGTTTGCGTCTGCAGCCGGAGTACTCCTATTTTCGTGGAAGGCCGATGAGCTTAAAACTTTCATTTCTTTTTTCTCTACGACTTTTCGTTCCGTGTTATTTAGTTTTTTTTTAAGAAGTCACTTAGCAACTCTGGAGTGCCAACTAAAAAAAACTCTGGAGTAATCTGTTTTTTCTTTTAGAAACTATGTTTTTTTTTTGTTTGAGAAATGAGAACCTTTTTTTTAGGATCGAAAAATGAGAAACTATGTTTTTTTTCTCAATGGAATGATAAAGATGGCCCAGACCAGTATCGGGACACACCTGAGGTACAGCCCACACGGGACTGGACCTCGCTGTAATGGAAGACTGGCCCAGTAAGGCCATTCTCTGCCACAAAGCGAACACCCAAGCGATGATAACTCGGCCAGCCCACTTTGAGCCTTTTACACGAGCAAGCGACCTGGTTTCGAAATCTTCTGGAAGGTTTTTTGTGTGTTTTTATCTGTTAGCCCTAACTTCACAAATATAAGATGCTCTAACTTTTTTATGAATCTAGTGTTTATTCACTAGATTCAGTCTATATGTAGTTCATATTAAAATATCCAAAACATCTTATATTTGTGAAAGAGGTAGTATGTTTTTTTAATTTTCAATAAATGCTTGGAAATTTAAAATTTTCATTTTCTTTATTTTTAAACAATATTGAAATTTCTAAATATTCATTTTTCTAGAAATGTTCACACTTTCCAAAATGTTCATTTTGTCTGTGTTTTAAAAAACGCATTTAAAAAATATGATTTCAAAGTGTTCATGTTTTCAAAAAGATATTCAAAATTTTGATATTCCATTTTGAAAAATATATTCCAAGAAAAGGTATTTTTAAAAGAAATGTTAGGAATTTCAAAATATTGGAATATTCCAAAAATGTTCGTGTTTTTAATAAATAATTGTTTTTTTCAAAACAAATTAATAAATGATTATCAAGTTGTTTATGTGTAGTGAGAGTTGGCACAGGACAATAAAGGTGAGCAATCCCTGCATGGAGGAGTTCAAGTGTTCAGTGGTGAAGCATCTATTGAACATATAATCAAAGAGGTAGAAATACATAAAAAGGCAACTAGTATTGTCGTTGCACTGGCACATGCAATGTATAACATGATCCGAATTTTTCTCGTGCCTAACCTCTCTAACACAAACAAACCGACAATTTACTTTCAGTGTTTTACTTTTATTCTATTTACTTCATTCCAACTTCTAGTTACTTGTTTCCGTCGCCGCACTAATCCTTGCAGATACCAAAACAGTTAATTCACTTTCGTCACCGCACTAATCCTTGCAGATACCAAAACAGTTAATTCACTCAAGACCTATGACAGCTTGTGTGCGAAAAAAAACACTCATCTCCGCTCTTTGTTGGGATACACTATTTTGGGATACTTACTCGAATGTGCTACATAGCCCTGTGTGTCTTGTAGGCCTAGGGTGCACAACTCCTTTGACAAGGATCTGTCACACTTCCTCTAGCATGCGGTGAACGGGCACCAAAAATACCATATGGTCAAGTAGGCGGATATCTGCTTGCTTAAGGACCTGGGGGGCTCTATTTATTCTCACCTCCCATCGCATGAATGTGGCCCTTATGTTGAGATGAGTTTGAGAAATTCTCAAGGAGGATGGTGGGTTGTGGCTGTAGCTTATCAAATAAAGTACCTGTAAGGGTCGTTTGTGCTCGCTTATGAGGGTAGGAAGGGGTTCTGATTTTGGAAGTTAATTGAACGGATTAAACATGAGATTCAACTTGGGCTCTTTGTCTCCGTAAACAATGGAGATGGGATCCTCTTTTGGCTTTCATGAGCGCAAATCTCCACTCTGCGTTGTTCATGAACATATTTGCTATCTACTCACACCTAATGATTTTGGTTTCCTCGGCCCTCGCAGTTTCTGAGAACCCAGGCCAACCATATGAGGAGGAGGCATTGCCTTTTCTGGATAGTGTTTGGGCAATGACCTGTACACTTTGGACTGTGGGAGCTATATCTCGCTTAGCGCGACTGCTCCTTCCTTCTCACCTAAAGCTTCGCCCCCCACACTTCCACCACTCGGCCAGCCCATTTCCACTATTTTTTTTTCAATTCAGGGGTTTCGTTCAGGTTCGCAGAGTTTCGTTCGGTTTCAGTTTCATTTATGTGGGTTTCTTCTCCGGTTTTGGCCTGTTTTTTGTATTTTTTATCTATTCACCATTTTTTCTTGTTTTCTTTTTCTTTCTTTTTTTGTTTTCTTATGGTTTTTCCTCACTTTTATTGTTTGCAATGTTTTTTTCTTCAGTTTTCTTGTTTCCCTTTTCTCTTCGATTTTTTGTTCCTTTCTTTGGTTTTTTATTTCCTTTTTATTTATTTTTCTCTGTTTTTTTGTTTCTTTCTTAGTTTTCATCAATTTTATTTGTTTTTCTTTGTTCTGTTTTATTATTTTATTTTTCTTCATTTCCTGAAGGATTTTCACGGTTTTCTTTGTTTATGTGGTGTTTATTTCATTTCTTTCTTTTGTTTCTTCAGTTTTCATGGTTTTTCTTTGTTTTTTCGTCAATACATGTCTATATTTTTCATACACGTTTGTACATTTTAAGTATACAATTGGAACATGTTTTTTTGTACATTTTAATATTTTTTAAATACATTATTACAATTTAAAAAAATTAATGTTTGATGATTACTTTTTTCAAGCGGATTGTATATTTTGTCATATATCAGGATCATTTTTAATAGAAGTTTAATTCTTTTAAGTGTGTGATTAATACTTCGTTTTATACACAATCATCATTTTTTTTGAAATTTATGTTTTTATGCTCATTTTGTTTCTTACACATTCTACATCTTTCGTATACATCAGGAATTATTTTTTGTACCCATTTAATATTTTTGAAATAGATGATTAACTTTTTTTCATACACGATCAACATTTTTAAAAGTTTATGTTTAATTTTTTTAATACATGTTCTACATTTTGGGTATACATCATAAAAAAAATTGTACACGGTTAATATTTTATAAAAAAACATATATTTTTAATATCTACTCTTTTCCAAAAACATTAGACATTTTTTTATATATCATGAATGTTTTTTATATACATGTTTAACATTTCTCAAATAAATTATTAAAAGGTTTTTAAAACTTATTGTCTACTTTTTCCGTACTCATTGTACTTTTTTATACATATTGGATTTTTTTTCTAAACACATTTAATCCTTTTCAGATGCATGATCAACATTTTTGAACAATTTATCTAAAGTATATTTTTGTAATATATACATTTACAATATTTGTAAGTATAAACAAAAGATAAAAAGGTTAAAAATGAAAAAGAAAAACTGAGGAAATGGACTCTGGCGCGCCTGGGCCGGCCCAGTTTGGCGTTGCTTGAGGCGTGAATACCATTGAGCTCGCGTCGAGCGAGGTATAGGCGTGCCCCCCTTTGGATAATTCATACCAAGATGGTTCTTGAGAGGGTCTTTTTGCGGCGGGCCACTAATTTGATATTCAAATTTTGGGTCTTTTTGTAACACTGTCACCCGCTTTCTAGATAACGGGACAAAAATCTGTTAGGCGACATGATGGATGCTCTGATTGCGGTAGGGCTCCACCTTGCTCCGCCTCTTGGCCATTGATCTCTCGTTCACTTAGTGGCTTTCTTTTCTTCTTTGTAGGGCATGTTTGTGTTGTTTCCCAGTTAACTTATCTTTATTTTTCTTGTAATTGAATTTACTATATGAATGTGATGGTTTGCTCTATATATAAAGCGGGACAAAATCCTGTTTTGTGTGCACTATTGTCACCCAAAAATTCAAGCTACAAACTGGTAAACTGGATTCATAAAAATCAACAAAAGGCGCCATAAGTTCACCTTGATGACACCCCAAAAATCTAATTAAATTCATTCAGGAAATCATCATGAACAAGAGATTTATCATTTTTCACCTAGAGAACCGTTTTCTTGGTCCCTTTCTCCGTGAATCCTGCAATAAGAGGATCACTTTATTCCGGGATATTCGTGGTATATCCTCACATCTCTGCTCATCCAGGAAAGCCCGGCTAGCTTCATGTGGGCTAGAAAGGTCTATGTAATATTTTGTACTCTAACTATTTATTTTTAGTACAGTCGCTCCCCTTCACATTTGTATAGCACTGCGACTGCACTGCGTCCGGAGCGGACTGCCCAATGCGATATATGACGAGCCATATTTGACAGATGCTGCCTACTACCCATGGACAGTTCTAGCTAGGTTGAGAGATACACGAAAAGCCTGAGACAGTGTAAGGTCAGCGACTCCCGATCCTTTTGTATGGCATGAGTAGCTCAGCCTGAACCCCTCAAACATTGACAACACATCACCGTGCACACGAACCCATACAGAAATTTTGATGTGCATGTGCCCAAAGCGGTGCCTTTGAAGCAGTGATTTCCCTGAAAGAGGCAAAAGCAAAAGGTGAGGTGAAAGAAAAAGGGAAGGAGGTAAACACTCCAAGATGGAAGTGGGCAAACTCCTTTTTGGCTTAAGAGGTCGATGATGCGGGCATGGTAGCCAATGCTTCTCCTTCTCTTCTGCTAGGGTTGCTGAAGATGGTTGATGTTGCCATCATGCATAGATCATTGCCCTAAAGGAGTTGGTCTTTATTTGCGAGGATCACATAGATGGTTGATGGTGGATGATTAGATAGTACGTAGCATTATCATTTGGATTTGGAGTAAGTATTTTTTGTAGTATTACTAGTGAGTGGAGAGCACAAGGACCAAAAAAAGCTGACCTAAGGTAGAGTTCACATTACATGCATGCATACATGGTGGGCAGCCTCTGCCTCTGCCTCTGCCCTGACATGCTCCATGTCTCCCAGCCTTTTCTCCCGCATAAAGCAAACCCACACACTCCATGTAGCACTTGGATGCACTTGTTGGATCTTGTGCAATCTTTTTATCTTTACACTTGCTAATTTCTCTCTCCTTTTTACCATGACGCAGGCAGCAAAAGCTACTGCATAAAAGTCTGATTTTGCGTGCTACTCTCAGTTATCCTCCATAACTCTGTCCAGCTTGTTGGCCCAGTCCCAGCGCCGATGGACGAACGACGATGAGACAACGCTAAGCTAGCCGAACCAATACACGTACGTGGCATGTTTGATTGACTTGATCTCTATAGTGCTCATGCACATCTTGATCGACTTGATCTATATGGTAATCATGCATACCTTTCTCAACACGCACGCGTAACAGCCAACCGATCTTTGCTTTGATCGATTTCGCCGGGAACACTAAAAAGCCACCACATTTTCAATTCTGGATTTGCTACCCCATTTCTTGGGCGCTTCAAAAATCTATCTATTTTCTTACTAATTCTTTCAATAAATACTAATGACCGATTTAGGGCAAATTAATTCAGTGCTAACATACCCGGCCCCGTTGGTCACATCCACATGACACTATATGACGCATGCACCAGCTGCCATGGGTTGCCGCCGCCGCAGCATGCCGTCAGCGCATACTCTACTATTTTTTGTTGTCAACTTTCCTCCAGCGACAGGCACGAGGCCACCCACCACTTGTGTTGCTCCTGTGGGTTGTTGTCGGCGTTGTGGATACGGGGGTATCCAGACTTGTCTGCCTGCGGCCCGCGGCGTGGCTCCATCGACGGTCTGGTACGACCCAGCTTCGACATCGACAACTCAAGACCCTCGCGAGGGGCCAAGCCTCGCGAGGCGGACGACACCAAGACCTCCAAAGGGATCAGCCTCCTCAGGCTGCCTCCCGAGGAGCGGAGATTTCTATGCAAGGCTCACCTCGTGAGGTTCGAGTGACGTGAGTCATGCCGATCGAGGCCAGACGGGGGCCAGCGGGCGTAGTGTATCAGTTTCCTCTTCGGTGCAAAGGAGACAAGCAGCAGGCACGGAGTCCCGAGGAAGCGGCCAAAGGTTTCCATTCTCGTGTAGCAAGACCAAGACCGCCAGGACGACAGGACGGAGGTCATCACCGAGCCCACCATGGCGTCACGACCAGAGGCTTTTGCAGGCGAAGACCACTTTAGTCAGATAAGATGTACTAGTTGTCTCTCTTCAAATTTGGCCGTTGTGGGATCCCTTCCCGGATTCGTTTGGAAAGAGGACCAAGGCCACTATAAATAGGACCTAGCCACCATGGAGACGAGAGATCAAGTCGACCGCATCCATTCCACCCACACCAGCTTATTTGAGCTCAAGAACACACCTCCTGAGGTTGTTCGCCACTGTACTAGTTTGTCCTCAGCCCCACGAGGCAAATCCACCACAAAGCAGGAGTTTGGGTTTTGCACCACAAGGTGGCCCGAACATGGGTAAACTGATGTGTCCCCTTTCCTTCGAGCTCGACGCGCTAGGCTGTGAGATTGGTGAGTAGGCAGACTGGGGAGGTTGAGTTCTCCGCACGCACCCCAGAGTTCGAACCTCTCAAGGGTTTGTGGAACCCGAAATCCGACATTTGCCGAGACGGCGGCGCCAGGACCCGAGCTGCTCCGGCCGGTGCTGACACTCACCATCTCCTGCTGGTGGAAGGTGGAGACGAGGACATGCAGCCATCCCACCCCTCCCGGTCGCCGCTGCCCCGCATGGCCATGCCCACCCTCCCGTTGCCCCACCCAATCCACGGCGAGGTGGTAACGCATCGACGCACCAGCTAACAGGACAAGGCCACTTCGTCGTCGTCTCGCTGCTCTTCGTGCGGTTGCGTTGGCCACCCCATGATGCTCCGACGGCCTTCCCTATCGTCCGACCACCACCTATGCCTATGCACCTGAGGTGTTTGATGTAATGCCCTCAAAGAGAAGAAGGTCCGAGAGCGATGACCATGCTGACGGGTGGGCCCTCCGTCCAACTTAACGATCAACAAACAGTGTGACCAGTCTGTGCCATGTTAGCGCTTATGGCGGGCTTGGTAGGGCAGAAAATGGAATTAATTTGCCCCAAAACAGTCATTGAGAAATTAGTAAGGAAATAGGTAGATATTTTGGGCGCCCAAGAAATGTGGTAGAAAATCTGGAATTAACTAAAGTTAGAATGTTTAGGGTATATATATTACGGAAACTTGTCGGGGCATGCATGCGCCATCCATTTTCGTCAAGATTGGTGCACTAGTTTATGTCATTAACCCTTAATAGCTGCACTGCGATCCATCTATGCCAACTTTTGGCAGAGTTGCATGCATCACCTACCCCACCTCTCATATTTTTTAGTTTTATCTTAAAATTGAATCTATTGTATTTTTTGAACCAAAAGTTCAAATTATGTTTCATTATCATATTTGTGTTTGTTGAAATGAGTCTTTCGAATAAGACAAATTTTGAATACATTTAGACATTTTTTTTCAACCTTACCAAGTTACAGATATTAAAACATGTTAATCGTAGTACTAAGTTTTACAAACTTATCAATCGTTCTATCAAGTTTTACTAGTTGAAACTTTTGGAAGTTTTTAAAAACTTGTCAAAACGTTGGACCCCACATGGTTTTAAGTTTTATTTAAAAGTTTCAACTGTTAAAACTTAGCAAAATTTAAAAATGTGTCAAATGTATTCAAAATTGGTCTTATTTCGAAGCCCTAGTCAGAGGGAACACAATTATTGGAAACGTAATATAAATTAGACTCTCGATTCAAAAGATAATAGAAAAATATATGATAGGTGGGGTGGGTGAGGACATACACTCTTTGCAAGTTATACCAAAAGTTGCATGCATGCAGCAATTAAGCTCTAACCATAAAACCACTTCTTGAAACTTCGAACAATCATATGACTACATGCATGTGTGCTTGATGACCCCGGCCTAGTGAGCCGGACTGAGGGCCCCATGTTTGTTTCGCCCTGAGCCAGTTAGGACAGCCCATGATGATTACAAGGGAGAACCGGATGACTTGATGTATATTCCAAGATGACGGATCCCTGGAGGACTCTGCCTCCCTATACGACTAGGATCCTGTAATCATAGGACCCCCCGGTACCTATATAAATCAAGGGGTCTGGCTCGTAGACAACACACCACAATCTCACGGTGGATTACCTGTACGTTGTACACCCCAACATAATAATTCAATCAGAGCAAGACATAGGGTATCATCTTATCGCAGAGCTCAAATCTGGGTTAAACGTTGTGTCCTTGTTACCCTCGTTCCAAGACATCTAGCTTAGGATCCCCTACCTCGACATCTGCCAGATTTAACTCCGTCAATGATGACCCATGCAAGTCTTGTTGGTGATCATCGTGGATCGACGGGAGTCAAGATCAACGAGCGCGTCGGGGCCAGAGCCACCTTTGTTCCCAACCAGATGTTCGCCTTCGATGGCGTCGCCAACTCGTATGGCCACCTTAGCCAAGTTGAGTCACTTGCTCTGGGTCGGACCATCAGGTTCTGCAACATGAAGTGCACAGTGGATTGCAGTGTTGAGCTGATCTTCATAAACTAGGCGTTGTGCCAAGCCGAGTAGCAGCGCGAGCCACTTGACCCAATCCCAATGTTAGATAAGGGTCAGGATGAATGAGAGAATCTTCTCTCGGGTTCGACCTCAGATCTAATCCTGAAGCCACTCCCCATGGCCTAGATGTTAGATCAGGTTATGGCTGAGCACGAGGACAATGTCAGATCAGATCTCGGAGATGTTTCTCCTGGTCGTGATTTTTGATCAAGGTCGGGAAGAACATTTGGATTCTTTTCCAAGGCCAATGTTAGATCAGACCTCGAAGCACCCCCCTATCTTCGCATCAGGCCGAGGTTAGGAAGAGCGTGAGAAACTTCTTCTAAATGAAACCTTGGATCAGTTTTAAAAGCCCACAACGTTGAAGGACCCGACCTCGGTGTCGGATCGGATATAGGAGTCTAGGAAGAGGTCGGATTTTTTGGCCCACCCACCACCCATCTTGTTGCTAACATCGAAAACCTAACCACGTCCTCGAAGGTGCCACCGACGAGACCGAGGACATGGAAGAGGAAGTCGGTGAATCCACTAACAGCCCGCCAATAGCAACCACGCCTTCTGGCAGATGGAAGCGACCTTGACCTACAACATATATATGGTGGACACGCCCAACTACGGTAACACTGGAAGAGGTAGTGATGATAGTCATGGCCACGTGCCAACGACAATTGAAATGGCACTAACGGTAATGACAACGGTGCCAATGGCAACAACAACCCTGACCCTCCACATGATAATCCATCCAGAAGCAATCTCGGCCCCTCCCACGAGGACATAGTGTTAAGGCATATCTCTCTCTATGAAGTTTCGGTGATTGATGACAACACGTTTGCGGACTAATCGTGTGCTTTGAGCATTTCAGAGATTCATCCTTTGGCATGAGACGATTCCTTCCCTTCGGAGTTTTAATCAAAGACGGTGTAGCTCTTTCGTTTCTGTTTTGGTGGACTTGTTTCGTAGGAGTCACCGTACTATCAAGAGGGGGTCCGCTTTGGTAAGGCTAGGGTGGAATCAACATGTACACATCCTCTTTGCACCCTGCTACGTCTCGAGCTTGCGTTGGATTTCTCCGAAGAGGAGAGGATGATGCAGCACAGTAGCGTAAGTATTTCCCTTAGTTTTTGAGAACCAAGGTATCAATCTAGTAGGAGACCACGCGCAAGTCCCTCGTACCTGCACAAAACGATAGCTACTCGCAACCAACGCTTAGGGGTTGTCAATCCCTTCATGGTCACTTACGAGGGTGAGATCGGATAGAGATAATATTTTTGGTATTTTTGGTATAAAGATGCAAAGTAAAAAGTAAAAGCAAAAGCAAGTAAATAAAGTGATGGAGATTGATATGATGAGAATAGACCCGGGGGCCATAGGTTTCACTAGTGGCTTCTCTCAAGAGCATAAGTATTCTACGGTGGGTGAACAAATTACTGTTGAGCAATTGACAGAATTGAGCATAGTTATGAGGTTATCCAGGCAATGATCATGTATATAGGCATCACGTCCGTGACAAGTAGACCGAAACGATTCTGCATCTACTACTATTACTCCACTCATCGACCGCTATCCAGCATGCATCTAGAGTATTAAGTTAAAAACAGAGTAACGCCTTAAGCAAGATGACATGATGTAGAGGAATAAATTCATGCAATATGATAAATACCCCATCTTGTTATCCTCGATGGCAACAATACAATACGTGCCTTGCAACCCTTTCTGTCACTGGGTAAGGTCACCGCAAGATTGAACCCAAAGCTAAGCACTTCTCCCATTGCAAGAACTACCAATCTAGTTGGCCAAACCAAACGGATAATTCGAAGAGACTTGCAAAGATAACTCAATCATACATAAAAGAATTCAGAGAAGAATCAAATATTTTCCATAGATAAGCTGGATCATAAACCCACAATTCATCGGTCTCAACAAACACACCGCAAAAAGAAGATTACATCGAATAGATCTCCACGAGAGAGGGGGAGAACATTGTATTGAGATCCAAAAAGAGAGAAGAAGCCATCTAGCTACTAACTATGGACCCGAAGGTCTGAAGTAAACTACTCACACTTCATCGGAGGGGCTATGGTGATGATGTAGAAGCCCTCCATGGTGGATGCCCCCTCCGGCGGAGCTCCAGAATAGGCCCCAAGATGGGATTTCGTGGATACAGGAAGTCATGGCGGTGGAATTAGGTTTTTGGCTCCGTCCCCGATCTGTTGGGGGTACGTAGGTATATATAGGAGGAAGGAGTACGTCGGTGGAGCGTCAGGGGGCCCACGAGGTAGGGGGCGCGCCCAGGGGGGAGGGCGCGCCCCCACCCTCGTGACCGCCTCTGGCACTTCTTGGAGTAGGGTCCAAGTCTCCTGGATCACGTTCGGTGAGAAGATCACGTTTCCGAAGGTTTCATTCCGTTTGGACTCCGTTTGATATTCCGTTTCTTCAAAACACTGAAATAGGCAAAAAAACAGCAATTCTGGGCTGGGCCTCCGGTTAATAGGTTAGTCCCAAAAAATAATATAAAAGTGGAAAATAAAGCCCATTATAGTCCAAAACAATAGATAAAGTAGCATGGAGCAATCAAAAATTATAGATACGTTGGAGACGTATCAGGCATCCCCAAGCTTAATTCCTGCTCGTCCTCGAGTAGGTAAATGATAAAAAGAGAATTTTTGATGCGGAGTGATACTTTGGCATAATTTCAATGTAAATCTTCTTAATTGTGATATGAATATTCAGATCCTAAAGATTCAAGACAAAAGTTCATATTGACATAAAAATAATAATACTTCAAGCACACTAATCAAAATAATTATGTCATCTCAAAATAACATGGCCAAAGAAAGTTCATCCCTACAAAATCATATAGTTAGGCTATGCTTCATTTTCGTCACACAAAGATGTTCCCAACTTCTATACCCCCGATGACAAGCCAAGCAATTGTTTCATACTTAAATAATCTCAAACTTTTTCAACCTTCACGCAATACATGAGCGTGAGCCATGGATATAGCACTATGGGTGGAATAGAATATGATGATGGGGATTGTGTGGAGAAGACAAAAAAGGAGAAAGTCTCACATTGACGAGGATAATCAACGGGCTATGGAGATGCCCATCAATTGATGTCAACATGAGGAGTAGGGATTGCCATGCAACGGATGCACTAGAGCTATGAATGCTCAGCAAAATAAAACTAGTGGGTGTGCATCCAACTTGCTTGTTCATGAAGACCTAGGGCATTTGAGAAAGCCCATCGTAGGAATATACAAGCCAAGTTCTATAATGAAAAATTCCCACTAGTATGAAAAAGACAACTTATGAGACTCACTATATGAAAAGCATGGTGCTACTTTGAAGCACAATATATGAGATTCACTACATGAAGAACGAGGTGCTACTTTGAAGCACAAAATATGAGACTCACTACATGAAGAACATGGTGCTACTTTGAAGCACAAGTGTGGAAAAAGAGATAGTAGCATTGCCTTTTTTTTGGGGGCCTTCCTTTTTTTTGCCCTTTCTTTTTTTTATTTGGGCAATGCTCTAATAATGATGATCATCACACTTCTAGTGATTACAACATGAGGATTACAACTCGAAACTAGAACAAGGTATGACTCTATATGAATGCCTCCGATGGTGTACCGGGATGGTGCAATGAATCAAGAGTGACATGTATGAAAAATAATGCATGGTGGCTTTGCCACAAATACGATGTCAACTACATGATCATGCAATGGTAATATGACAAAAGTAATAAGTAATGTATGTCATAATAATGATGAACGGAACGGTGGAAAGTTGCATGGCAATATATCTCGGAATGGCTATGGAAATGCCATAATAGGTAGGTATGGTGGCTGTTTTGAGGAAGATATAGGGAGGTTTATGTGTGATAGAGCATATCGTATCATGGAGTTTGGATGCACCGGCAAAGTTTGCGCCAACTCTGAATGTGAGAAAGGGCAATGCACGGTACCGAAGAGGCTAGCAATGGCGGAAAGGTAAAAGTGGGTATAATCCATGGACTCAACATTAGTCAAAAGAACTCATATACTTATTGCAAAAATTTAGAAGTCATCAAAAATCAAGTACTACGCACATGCTCCTAGGGGGATAGATTGGTAGGAAAAGACCATTGCTCGTCCCCGACCGCCACTCATAAGGATGCACAAGCCATGTACACTTCATGCTTCAAATTTGTTACACAACTTTAACCATACGTGCATGCTACGGGATTTACCAACTTCAACACAAGTATTTCTCAAATTCACAATTACTCAACTAGCATGACTTTGATATTATTACCTCCATATCTCAAAACAATTATCAAGCATCAAACTTATTTTAGTATTCAACGCACTCAAAAGAAAGTTTCACATATCTTGAACACCAAGTATATTAACATTAAGCAAATTACCATGCTATTAACGACTCTCAAAATAATCTAAGTGAAGCATGAGAGATCAAGAAAGAAGGCCCAAATTACCATGCTATTAACGACTCTCACATCAACTAGGTGTATCAATGGTCTATGGAGATGCCCATCAATAGATATCAATGTGAGTGAGTAGGGATTGCCATGCAACGGATGCACTAGAGCTATAAGTGTATGAAAGCTCAAAAAGAAACTAAGTGGGTGTGCATCACAAAGACCTAGGGCAATTTGAGGAAGCCCATCATTGGAATATACTCCCTCCATTCCTAAATATAAGTCTTTGTAGAGATTCCACTATGGACTACATACGGAACAAAATGGATGAATCTACATTCTAAAATGCATCCACATACATCCGTATGTGGTTCATAGTGGAATCTCTCCAAAGACTAATATTTAGGAACGGAGGGAATACAAGCCAAGTTCTATAATGAAAATTCCCACTAGTATATGAAAGTGAAAACATAGGAGACTCTCTATCATGAAGATCATGGTGCTACTTTGAAGCACAAGTGGGGTAAAAGGATAGTAGCATTGCCCCTTCTCTCTTTTTCTCTCATTTTTTATTTGGGCCTTCTTTCTTTTTTTATGGACTCTTTTTTCTTTTTCTTCTTTTATTTTTCGTCCGGAGTCTCATCCCGACTTGTGGGGGAATCATAGTCTCCATCATCCTTTCCTCACATGGGACAATGCTCTAATAATGAAGATCATCACACTTTTATTTACTTACAACTAAAGAATTACAACTAAATACTTAGAACAAAATATGACTCTATGTAAATGCCTCCAGCGGAGTACCGGGATGTGCAATGAATCAAGAGTGACATGTATGATTTTTTTTACAAACGATGGCTTTGCCACAAATACGATGTCAACTACATGATCATGCAAAGCAATATGGCAATGATGGGGCGTGTCATAATAAATGGAATGGTGGAAAGTTGCATGGCAATATATCTCAGAATGGCTATGGAAATGCCATAATAGGTAGGTATGGTGGCTATTTTGAGGAAGGTATATGGTGGGTGTATGGTATCGGCAAAAATTGTGCGACACAAGAGAGGCTAGCAATGGTGGAAGGGTGACAGTGCGTATAATCCATGGACACAACATTAGTCATAAAGAACTCACATACTTATTGCAAACATCTTTTATTTATCGAAACAAAGTACTACACGCATGCTCCTATGGGGATAGATTGGTAGGAAAAGACCATCGCTCATCCCCGACCACCACTCATATGGAAGACAATAAATAAATAAATCATGCTTCAACTTCATCACATAACGGTTCACCATACGTGCATGCTACGGGAATCACAAACTTTAACACAAGTATCTCTCAAATTCACAACTACTCTACTAGCATGACTCTAATATCACCATCTTCATATCTCAAAACAATCATAAAGAATCAAACTTCTCATAGTATTCAATGCACTTCATATGAAAGGTTTTATTATATCCATATTGGATGCCCATCATATAGGACTAATTTTATAACCAAAGCAAATTACCATGCTGTTCTAAAGGACTCTGAAAATAATATAAGTGAAGCATGAGATATCAACAATTTATATAAAATAAAACCACCGCCGTGCTCGAAAAAGATATAAGTGAAGCACTAGAGCAATATTGTCTAGCTCAAAAGATATAAGTGAAGCACATAGAGTATTCTTATAAATCACGATTCATGCGTGTCTCTCCCAAAAGGTGTGTATAGAAAGGATTATTGTGGGAAACTAAAAAGAAAAGACTTAAATCATACAAGACGCTCCAAGCAAAACACATATCATGTGGTGAGTAAAAATATAGCCTCAAGTAAAGTTACCGATAGACGAAGACGAAAGAGGGTTTGCCTTCCGGGGCATCCCCAAGCTTAGGATTTTGGTTGTCCTTGAATTTTACCTTGGTGTGCCTTGGGAATCCCCAAGCTTAGGCTCTTGCCACTCCTTATTCCAAAGTACATCAAATCCTTACCCAAAACATGAAAACTTCACAACACAAAACTCGACAAAAAATCTCATGAGCTCCGTTAGTATAAGAAAATAAATCACCAGTTTAAGGTACTATTGTGAACTCATTCTTTATTTATATTGGTGTAATATCTACTCTATTCCAACTTATCCATGGTTCATACCCCCCGATACTACTCATAGATTCATCAAAATAAGCAAACAACACGCAAAAAACAGCATCTGTCAAGAACAGAACAGTCTGTAGTAATCTGGAACTCTCGAATACTTCTGTAACTCTAAAAAATCCTACCAAATTAGGAAAACCTGAGAAATTTGTGTGTCAATCCAGATAAAAAATAATCAGATCAAAAGCACGTTTCTGTGAATTTTCAAAACTAATTTACTAAGCGCAAAAGTTTCTGATTTTCAGCAGGATCAACACAACTATCATCGTAAGCTATCCTAAAGGTTTAACTTGCCACAAACACTAGTTAAAACTTAAAACCACATCTAACCAGAGGCTAGATGAATTATTTAATACTAAACAGGAGCAAAAAGAAAATAACAAAAATAAAATTGGGTTGCCTCCCAACAAGCGCTATCGTTTAACGCCCCTAGCTAGGCATAAAAACACGAATAGATCTAGGCATTGCCATCTTCGGTATGCAATTCTTCAATTGAACACGTGTAATACTTAGGAGATTCTTTGGTTTTATCGATGATAAACCCCTAGGCAAGAAATCGAGAAATTCATTCGTGGCAAAAGGTTCCTTAACATCAAAAAGGTTGGGGTGAATACTTATTGATTTGAGACCTTCATTTTCCTTATTAGAAGATTCACACTTATTCTTAGGAACATAAATAAACTTGGCAACTTTGGCAGGAGGAAGATTTGAGGTATTTTTAACAGCAGAAAAAGCGGAACCCAAGTTGGTAATAATATCTTTGAGTTTATCAATTCTAGTAGAATCTTGATCTATCTTTTCATGAACTATGGATTTCTTTTCTCTAAGATTCTTTAGAGTAACTCCTACCTTAGATCCATATTGAGTAATTTGATTATGAATCTTTTTATCCAAATTTTCTACCAACTCTACAGTAGCAATTTTATTCTAAATAATATCAAGTCTTTGCATCACATGTTCCAAGGTTAAAATAGTTCCATTGACCAAAAGAGGTGGTGGGCCTAACAAATCTATCATAGCATTATAAGAATCAAAATTGTGGCTTCCCAAGAAATTCCCTCCAGTAATGGTGTCAAGAACATATCTATTCCAAGGAGTAATGCCCACCTAAAAATTGTGGAGAAGAACGGAAGTAGATTGATTTCTTGTGGATCTATTTTGAGCATTGCAAATTCTATACCAAGCATATTTTAGATTTTCTCGCTCCCTTTGTTTAAAATAGAGGACTTCATTATCGGGAGTACTAACAATGATAGGAGGACTAGCCATGAAGGCGAATCAAGCGATCTAACACACGAGCACACAAGAAGCAATCAAAAAAAGACGAATGGAAGAGGGGCGAAGAAAAGGCAAAGGTTTTCGAAAAACGTTTTAGAAGAGTGGGGGAGGAAAATGAGAGGCGAATGGCGAATAATGTAATACAATGGAGGAGAGTTTATGATGGTACTTGGTGTGGCTTGACTTGACGTAGATCTTCCCGACAACGGCGCTAGAAATCCTTCTTGCTACCTCTTGAGCTTGCGTTGGTTTTCCCTTGAAGAGGAAAGGGTGATGCAACAAAGTAGCGTAAGTATTTCCCTTAGTTTTGAGAACCAAGGTATCAATCCAGTAGGAGACAACGCACAAGTCACGGAATACCATCACAAACAATCAACAACTTGCACCCAACGTGATAAAGGGGTTATCAATCCCTTCACGGTCACTTGCAAAAGTGAGATTTGATAGAGATAGATAAACGGTAAAGTAAATATTTTTGGTATTTTTTGGTTTATAGATCGGAAAGTAAGATTGCAAAACAGTAGACCGGAAACTAGCAAGATGTAAACGAGAACTTGTATGATGGAAAAGAGATTCAATATAATGGAAAAGAGACCCGGGGGCTATAGGTTTCAATAGTGGTTTCTCTCAAGATAGCAAATATTACGGTGGGTGAACAAATTACTGCCGAGCAATTGATAGAAAAGCGCATAATTATGATGATATCTAAGGCAATGATCATGAACATAGGCATCACGTCCGTGTCAAGTAGACCGACTCCTGCCTGCATCTACTACTATTACTCCACACATCGACCGCTATCCAGCATGCATCTAGAGTATTAAGTTCATAAAGAACGGAGTAACACATTAAGCAAGATGACATGATGTAGAGGAATTAACTCAAGCAATATGATGAAAACCCCATCTTTTTATTCTCGATGGCAACAATACAATACGTGCATTGCTGCCCCTACTGTCACTGGGAAAGGACACCGCAAGATTGAACCCAAAGCTAATCACTTCTCCCATTGCAAGAAAGATCAATCTAGTAGGCCAAACTAAACCGATAATTCGAAGAGACTTGCAAAGATATCAAATCATGCATATAAGAATTCAGAGAAGAACCAAATAATATTCATAGATAATCTTGATCATAAATCCACAATTCATCGATCTCGGCAAACACACCGCAAAAGAATATTACATTGAATAGATCTTTGAGAACATCAAGGAGAACATGGTATTTAGAATAAAAGAGAGAGAAGAAGCCATCTAGCTAATAACTATGGACCCGAAGGTCTGTGGTAAACTACTCATGCTTCATCAGAGAGGTAATGGTGTTGATGTAGAAGCCCTCCATGATCGAATCCCCCTCCGACAGGACGCCGGAGAAGGCCCATAGATGGGATCTCACTGGTACAGAAGGTATTAACGGTGGAAAAGTGGTTTTGTGGCTCTCCTGGATGTTTTAGGGGTATAAGAGCATATATAGGCGAAGGAACTAGGTTAGGGGAGCCATGAGGGGCCCATAAGGGTGGGGCGCGCCCTCCTGCCTCGTGGCTTCCTTGTTGCGTCTCCGACTTCATCTCTAAGTCTTCTGGTTTGGTTTCGGTCCAAGAAAGATTATCGCGAAGGTCTCATTCCATTTGGACTCCGTTTGGTATTCCTTTTCTGCAAAACTCTAAAATAGGCAAAAAAAAAACAGAAACTGGCACTGGCCCCTCGGTTAATAGGTTAGTCCCAAAAATAATATAAAATAGCATATAAATGCCTATTAAAAATCCAAAACAGATAATATAATAGCATGGAACAATCAAAAATTACAGATACGTTGGAGACGTATCAAGCATCCCCAAGCTTAATTCTTGCTCGTCCTCGAGTAGGTAAATGATAAAAACATAATTTTTGATGTGGAGTGCTACTTAACATATTTATCCATGTAATTTTATTTATTGTGGCATGAATGTTCAGATCCGAAAGATTCAAGACAAAAGTTTAATATTGACATAAAAATAATAATACTTCAAGCATACTAACAAAGCAATCATGTCTTCTCAAAATAACATGGCCAAAGAAAGCTATCCCTACAAAATCATATAGTCTGGCTATGCTCTATCTTCATCACACAAAATATTTAAATCATGCACAACCCCGATGACAAGCCAAGCAATTGTTTCATACTTTGATGTTCTCCAACTTTTTGAATCTTCACGCAATACATGAGCGTGATGCATGGATATAACACTATAGGTAGAATAGAATGGTGTTGTGGAGAAGACCAAAAGGAGAAGATAGTCTCACATCAACTAGGTGTATCAATGGTCTATGGAGATGCCCATCAATAGATATCAATGTGAGTGAGTAGGGATTGCCATGCAACAGATGCACTAGAGCTATAAGTGTATGAAAGCTCAAAAAGAAACTAAGTGGGTGTGCATCACGAAGACCTAGGGCAATTTGAGGAAGCCCATCATTGGAATATACAAGCCAAGTTCTATAATGAAAGTGACAACATTGGAGACTCTCTATCATGAATATCATGGTGCTACTTTGAAGCACAAGTGTCGTAAAAGGATAGTAGCATTGCCCCTTCTCTCTTTTTTTCTCATTTTTTTATTTGGGCCTTCTCTATTTCTATGGCCTCTTTTTTATTTTTCTTTTTTTCTTTTTTGTCCGGAGTCTCATCCCGACTTGTGGGGGAATCATAGTCTCCATCATCCTTTCCTAACATGGGAAATGCTCTAATAATGAAGATCATCACACTTTTATTTACTTTCAACTCAATACTTAGAACAAAATATGACTCTATGTGAAGTCCTCCGGCGGAGTACCGAGATATGCAATGAATCAAGAGTGACATGTATGAAAAAATTATGAACGGTGGCTTTGCCACAAATATGATGTCAACTACATGATCATGCAAAGCAATATGACAATGATGGAGCGTGTCATAATAAACGGAATGGTGGAAATTTGCATGGCAATATATCTCGGGGTGGCTATGGAAATGCCATAATAGGTAGGTATGGTGGCTGTTTTGAGGAAGGTATATGGTGGGTGTATGGTATCGGCGAAAATTGCGCGACACAAGAGAGGCTAGCAATGGTGGAAGGGTGAGAGTGTGTATAATCCATGGACTCAACATTAGTCATAAAAACTCACATACTTTTTGCAAAAATCTTTTAATTATCGAAACGGAGTACTACGCGCATGCCCTAGGGGGATAGATTGGTAGGGAAAGACCATCGCTCGTCCACGACCGCCACTCATAAGGAAGACAATCAATAAATAAATCATGCTCCAACTTCATCACATAACAGTTCACCATACGTGCATGCTACAGAAATCCCAAACTTTAACACAAGTATCTCTCAAATTGAGAACTACTCTACTAGCATTACTCTAATATCACCATCTTCATTTCTCAAAACAATCATAAAGAATCAAACTTCTCATACTATTCAATGCACTTCATATGAAAGTTTTATTATATCCATCTTGGATGCCCATCATATTAGGACTAATTTTATAATCAAAGAAAATTACCATGCTGTTCTAAAGGACTCTCAAAATAATATAAGTGAAGCATGAGAGATCAACAATTTCTATAAAATAAACCACCGCCGTGCTCTAAAAAGATATAAGTGAAGCACTAGAGCAATATTGTCTAGCTCAAAAGATATACGTGAAGCACATAGAGTATTCTTATAAATCACGATTCATGCGTGTCTCTCCCAAAGGGTGTGTACAACAAGGATGATTGTGGGAAACTAAAAAAAAGTAAAGACTCAAGTCATACAAGACGCTCCAAGCAAAACACATATCATATGGTGAATAAAAATATAGCCTCAAGTTAAGTTACCGATAGATGAAGACGAAAGAGGGGATGCCCTCCGGGGCATCCCCAAGCTTAGGCTTTTTCCACTCCTTATTCCAAAGTCCATCAAAACCTTACCCAAAACTTGAAAACTTCACAACACAAAACTCGACAGAAAAAATCTCATGAGCTCCATTAGTATAAGAAAATAAATCACCACTTTAAGGTACTGTTGTGAACTCATTATTTACTTATATTGGTGTAATATCTACTATATTCCAACTTATCCATGGTTCATACCCCCCGATACTACTCATAGATTCATCAAAATAAGCAAACAACATGTAAAAACTGAATCTGTCAAAAACAGAACAATCTGTAGTAATATGTAACTCTCGAATACTTCTGTAACTCTAAAAATCCTACGAAATTAGGAAAGCCTGAGAAATTTGTGTATAAATCTAGAGAAAATATTATCAGATCAAAAGCACGTTTCTGTGAATTTTCAAAACTAATTTACTAAACACAAAAGTTTCTGATTTTCAGCAGGATCAACACAACTATCACCGTAAGCTATCCTAAAGGTTTAACTTGGCACAAACACTAATTAAAACTTAAAAACCACGTCTAACCAGAGGCTAGATGAATTATTTATTACTAAACAAGAGGAAAAAGCAAAAAACAAAAATAAATTTGGGTTGCCTCCCAACAAGCGCTATCGTTTAACGCCCCTAGCTAGGCATAAAACACGAATAAATCTAGGCATTGCCATCTTCGGTATGCAATTCTTCAATTGAACACGTATAATCCTTAGGAGATTCTTTGGTTTTATCAATGATTAAACTCCTAGGCAATAAATCGAGAAATTCATTCATGGCAAAATTTTCCTTAACATCGAAAAGGTTGGGGTGAATACTTATTGATTTGAGATATTCATTTTCCTTACTAGAAGATTCACCCTTATTCTTAGGTACATAAATAAACGTGGCAAATTTGGCAGGAGGAAGATTTGAGGTATTTTTAACAACAGAAAAAGCGGAACCCAACTTGGTAATAATATCTTCGAGTTTATCAATTCTAGTAGAATCTTGATCTATCTTTTCATTAACTATGGGTTCCTTTTCTCTAAGATTCTTTAGAGTGAATCCTACCTTCGATCCATATTGAGTAATTTGATTATGAATATTTTTATCCAAAATTTGTATCAACTCTACAGTAGCAATTTTATTCTCAATAATATCAAGTCTTTGCATCCCATATTCCAAGGTTAAAATAGTTCCATTGACCAAAAGAGGTGGCAGGCCTAACAATCTATCATAGCATTATAAGAATCAAAAGTGTGGCTTCCCAAGAAATTCCCTCCAGTAATGGTGTCAAGAACATATCTATTCCAAGGAATAATGCCCACATAAAAATTGCGGAGAAGAACGAAAGTAGATTGCTTTCTAGTGGATCTATTTTGAGCATTGCAAATTATATACTATGCATCTTTTAGATTTTATCCCTCCCTTTGTTTAAAATTGAGGACTTCATTATCGGGAGTACTAACAACGATAGGAGGACTAGGAAAGGCAAAGGTTTTTGAAAATCGTCTTAGAAGTGGGGGAGAGGAAAAGGAGAGGTGAATGGCGAATAATGTAATGCAAGGGAGAAGAGGTTATGATGGGTACTTGGTTTGGCTTGACTTGACGTAGATCTCCCCGGCAACGATGCCAGAGATCTTTCTTGCTACCTCTTGAGCTTGCGTTGGTTTTCCCTTGAAGAGGAAAGGGTGATGCAGCATAGTAGCGTAAGTATTTCCCTCAGTTTTGAGAACCAAGGTATTAATCCAGTAGGAGACAACACACAAGTCACCGAATACCTACACAAAAAAAATCAAAAACTTGCACCCAACGCGATAAAGGGGTTGTCAATCCCTTCAGTGTCACTTGCAAAAGTGAGATCTGATAGAGATAGATAAACGGTAAAGTAAATATTTTGGTATTTTTTGGTTTATAGATCGAAAAGTAAAAGATTGCAAAATAGTAGATCGGACACTAGGAAGATGTAAACGAGAACTTGTATGATGGAAAAGAGATTCAATATAATGGAAAAGAGACCCGGGGGCCATAGGTTTCAATAGTGGCTTCTCTCAAGATAGCAAATATTACAGTGGGTGAACAAATTACTGCCGAGCAATTGATAGAAAAGCGCATAATTATGATGATATCTAAGGCAATGATCATGAATATAAGCATCACGTCCGTGTCAAGTAGACCGACTCATGCCTGCATCTACTACTATTACTCCACACATCAACCGCTATCCAGCATGCATCTAGAGTATTAAGTTCATAAAGAACAGAGTAACGCATTAAGCAAGATGACATGATGTAGAGGAATTAACTCAAGCAATATCATGAAAACCCCATCTTTTTATCCTCGATGGCAACAATACAATATGTGTCTTGCTGCCCCTACTGTCACTGGGAAAGGACACCGCAAGATTGAACCCAAAGCTAAGTGTTGGGGTCAAAACCGGCGGATCTCGGGTAGGGGGTCCCGAACTATGCGTCTAAGGCGAATGGTAACATGAGACTGGGCACACGATGTTTACCCAGGTTCGGGCCCTCTCGATGGAGGTAATACCCTACTTCCTGCTTGATTGATCTTGATGATATGAGTATTATAAGAGTTGATCTACCACGAGATCGTAGAGGCTAAATCCTAGAAGCTAGCCTATGGTATGATTGTTGTTCTTGTCCTACGGACTAAACCCTCCAGTTTATATAGACACCAGAGGGGGCTAGGGTTACACAGAGTCGGTTACAGAGAAGGTGATCTACATCCGAATCGCCAAGCTTGCCTTCCACGCAAAGGAGAGTCCCATCCAGACACGGGATGAAGTCTTCAATCTTGTATCTTCATAGTCCAACAGTCCGGCCAAAGTACATAGTCCGGCTGTCCGGATACCCCCTTATCCAGGAATCCCTCAGTAGCCCCTGAACCAGGCTTCAATGAGGATGAGTCCGGCGTGCAGATTGTCTTCGGCATTGCAAGGCGGGTTCCATTTCCGAATACTCCAAAGTAATCTTAAAATACTTAAATCATGTCCGGTCTCTGCAAGATAAATTTCGCATACCACCGTAGAGAGAATAATATATCACAACTCGGATCTGCTGACAACCCTTTGAAATGTGACATTATGCCTTGGTCCGACTTCTATTCGAACCATTTTTTATAACCAGCTATCGCACACATTACGAGGCGATTCCTTTGGCACGTCTTGTCGAAGCAGAGATCGTGTCCCTCTTATCATGGGATCCTCATCAACAAGGTTGTCAGAATCGTGATTTTGAATCAGATCGAAGCTCTGATGGTAGAATCGTAAATCATAGAATCTTCACTAACAGGATCGTAGAAACGTAGATTTTATGAACTAAAATCGTAGAATCAGATGGGTAAGTTTGGATCGTAAAGTCGTAGAATCGTATAACAGAATCGTGATTCTAACAACCTTGCTCATCAATACGAGTATGGGTAATCCAACCACGCCTGTTGGCATGACTTCGTGTTTTTAGGCAAGTCCCAAACGGTTACGCTGGGGACGCTTGATATTCTCTCCCCTTTTATAGAGGGGTCGAGGCCTATCCCTCTATCTCCACGCTTGCGCCTTCTCGCACTTCGAGTTCCAACACCCAAAGCCCAAGCTTGAGCACCTCAGATCTCCAATCATGTCCGGATCTGACCTTCAAGGCCGGTGGATGGCCTCCTCTGTCACAGAGGAGGACATTGCAAAGCTTAGGGGGGGGGTATTTGACCGCCGACGTCAAGCACAAGCTTCCCATTGCAGGGCAGGTCATCCCTACTCCTGAACCCAACGAGAGCGTCGTATTTGTCTCTCACTTCCTCCGAGGCTTGGGCTTTACTCTTGATCCCTTCGTGAGGGGGCTCATGTTCTATTACGGGCTAGATTTTCATGATCTAGCTCTGGATTCCATCCTCCATCTCGTCGTTTATCGTTGTGTGCGAAGCCTTCCTCCACATCACCCCCACTTTGGCCTATGGTTCAAGACCTTCAATGTGAAGCCGAAGGATATTGCGGGGCGACACGCGGAGTGCGGGGGTGCCGTAATAAGCAGAAACGCCGATGTTCCATGGCCGGAAGGTTCTTTCCCGGAGGTGTCCGATCTGTGGCAACGGAGGTGGTTTTACATCACAACTCCCCGAGGCACGAAGTGGGCGGCCGCCCCCGCCTTCCGCTCGGGCCCTCCGCCTCAACTGGCGTCGTGGGCCAATGTAGGACTGGACTGGGGGTCTGCAAATGATGTACCAATGTTGCAGAGCCGAATTCGGGAGCTTCTTGAGAGGGATATTAGTCTTGTTAAAATAATCTAGGTAATGCTAGTTCGGCGGGCCCTGCCGTGTAAACGTCGACCTCTCCGGATGTGGGAGTTCATTCCAGAAGGCCCACAAACCATTCAACACTTCTTCGGCATGACGCTTAAAGGAATGTATAAGTTGTTCTTCGGACCACGAATAAAGTGTCCGGACACCACCGAGGATGCGGGCCTGGGCTGCAACCGCCCAGATACCCAAGTAAGTAACCCTATGACCGAACACTTCATTTATATTTGTCATAGCATTGTTCTGAAAAACTGTCTGCAACCCAGATTAGCTTAGTAAGGCGGAGAGAATCAGGTGTCCGGCCCTGCTTCCCGCAGGCTCGCCTGGTCCGGCAATAGCCAGGATGCTTGAACGGGCGCTAAGACAAGTGCCATCGGAGAAAGATGAAGGGAGGAGTGGAGAAGCCAAGAGTGAGCTTCACACATTGTGCATACGAACCGGGGGGGATTAATGTTTCCACGGAGGAGGACAACTGGGGAGGTGAATCTAAGGTTTCCTCCCCCCGCGGGAAAAAGAGGGCTGCCTCCGAAGATTTGGAGACGGAGGTGCCTAAGCAAGGGAAGAAAGCTTCCCCAGGGGCCCCTGCCCCGAAGGGCGTCCTCACCGCATCGTGCCTGCAAACGGGCCATCCCCCCACCGAGCTGTAAGATAATGATAGACAAGAAGCTATTGCCTTTTCCTCTGAGAAAAATAACCAGGATCTGTTTTGTGCAGTCCGGCTAGTAGCTCATCTCAACAGGGTTCGTCTTCGGGGGATCTTCTTCCGGAGATGATGGAGAGTGAAACCCCACCTGCCTCTCCGCCCCATGGGGCAGGCGACCCTGAGGTGTCGTCACGGAGGTGCTCAGATCCGCTGAGGCCGGAAGCTGACACTTCGGCCGTCCCGAGCCCGGAGCATTCGGCCCCCTTGGCAGGCAATGAGAAGGGCCCGGAACAATCCGGTGCTTGGCCGAACATGCTGGCGAGCCTCCTGGAGCAAGCCGCTCTCTCAGAGGGTCACCGTACGCTGATGGGTACGGTGTTGGAGAAGATTTCGTCTGTCACAAGCGGGTTAAATGAAGCTTTTGGAAGTTTGCTCAAAGGCTTCGAGGTACGCGATAAAATACGTAACTTTTGATTGTTCCGCACGCGCTAGGTGTGCTCCGTATAGATAGTAGCCCCTGAGACTCTGGTTGCCAGCCCTAGGCGGCAAATGGAGGATCACACTCTCAGGTAATGATTGTACTGCATTAATGCGCAGGTGGCTAGGAGTCCGGTGATAGACCAAAATTCTGAATTCGCCGAGCTGAGGCGACAGATTGATGTGGTGGACACGGACATCACGCTTGTAAATAAGCGGCTTGACGAGTCACAGAGTATGCGCTCGTTTTTTCCTCATTCTTTTTAGGAAATATCAAGAGGATTATAATATTAAGATGATATGATTTGGCTGCAGGCGGAGCTGCTGCCATGGAGGCCCTAAGGGCGGAACTCGTCCTAGCCAAGGAACAAGCCCGGGTTAGCAATGCGGCCGCCCTAAAGGCGGCCGAAGACTTGAGAGCCGAACAGGCTGCTCATCGCCGAAGCAAAGAAAAGATAGCTAAGATGGCTGTGGAGCTGAGGGACGTCGCCGACCGGTATGAGCTTCTCGAGAAGGAGAATCAGGCAAAGGCGGCTGACCTGAAGAAATCGCTTGATTCAGCTAAGGAGACGCGCCCTGAAATTAGAGACGCGCAGGAGGAACTTCGACAAGCCGGAGAAATCGCGGCTGGAAATCCCTATTTGTTGCGGCTGAAGTTTTTGGATCCAAAGTATGCTCCTTTGGATAATCTTTGGAGCGCTGCAGATGAGTATGTGGACTTGGTGAAAAGTACGGCTGATGCGACCAAGTTGTTCAAGGATCATAAAGATAATGAAATAGAAAGACTATTCTGGTCGCAGTTTAGCGCTCCAACGCGCTCATTGCCATTGAGTGAGAAGATGGCTGCTATAGCCGAGCTCCATAGGTTGTCCGGTCTTGCAATGAGGTCTGTAATAGACAATCTATGGCCGAAGGGACCGCGGCCGGGCAGCTACTTTGGTTTAGTGTAGCAACTGTTTGGCGCCAGATCATGAATCGATACCGTGAAGAGGTCGGCGTGTATAGAGGGTGCGTGGATGGCTCTTGCCCGTGTTAAGACATATTGGGCGGATATGGAGGCCACAAGCATTGCAACCCAGGGTCCGGCAGGAAGCCAAGACCCAGCCGAGCCCTATTTTGAGAAGGTCATAGAAGGTGCCCGTAGAATAGAGGCTCAATGCTCAAAGAATGTAATGTTCGAGTGACAAGTCTATTGATTGTAAACAATTATGCATTTAATTATAGAGGCTGTTTTTATACTTTTGCCTGAAAGCATTATAATGTCTCCTGTGTGGCCGTTTATGTATGCATATAACATGAAAGTTAGCAGTCGTTGGCTTTAGCCCCCACGCATACAATGCGGGGGTGTTCGAAAAAATATATGTGTAAACACACTTGATCCAACTTCTTGGTCCGTTAAGGAGGTGATCACATGTCAAACCAGGCAACCGGACTATATAGCTGTAACACTTTCACTTAGCCATAGGAGTTGAAAGGTGGGGCCACTATGTAGCCCCTGGTACTTCCGCGTGCATCCGGATACGGGGCACGTTCGTACTTGACCGGGAAACCGGTCCTTCGTTAATTCGGAGGAATCCTATAGATTCCGATGAGTCCTCGAGTGGTTGACCAGGCTCTCGCTGTATCATGACAGTCAGTTTTCGGCTTTCTCTACTGAGGTGCTCATCCGGAATAACCAGGGCACAATCGCAGTAGTTCTCCTTTGACCGCCTTAGCTGATAGAACGAAACATAAGGCTGCAAACCCAGGAGCCGGGCTAACCCAACATTTGACCAAAGACATGATTCGGAGCTGATGCATATAAGGCCAAACTCGCGACGCCGAACACTCCTGAAGGTATTCGGACTTTATAACAAATACTATGCTGAGTAACACCCTTGATCCTGTATTTCTAGGTACGAGCATTGATCTGTCGTGGTGAAAAGCCTATAGCGCTAGTGTCCCTTGTGGGTATATGGAATACGCATGGGATGTCAAGCAACAAAAGACAATAAAAAAGGTTTACACAGGGGCTTAATCTAAAGAGAAACCTTTGAGCGGGGCCCTGCTGCATGTCTGCGCCTTTGTCTTCCTTGTGCCGTATCCTGGAAGGGTGTTGCACGAGTAGTGTCTGTAAAAACAAAAACTCATATAGAGGAGTAAGCGTGCGGGAATGTGTTTATTCTCAATGGATATTAGAAATATGAGATATTGGCCTATTGACAAGGCAAGCCGAATTGTGGGCTCTATTATGTGTTGACATCCCCTAGTACCATTTATGGGGATATATGTATAGCACCCAGCCAGGGTTAATCCGGGCTGTTGTTGATGGTGGTGCACCGAACTTGTCTAGCCGTGTCCGTGGTCTTAATGACTGATCATGCATTCTGTTGGGAGAGGCTGCTTAGTGTCCGACTGCAGGAGCTGCCGCATACTGCTCTATGTTTCCACTAACCGTTATGATGCCACATGGACCGGGCATCTTAAGTTTAAGGCAGGCGTAGTTCGGTATTGCGTTAAAGCAAGCGAAGGACGTTCTTCCAAGTAATGCATCATAACCGTTGCTAAAGGGAGCAATATTGAAGAGTAATTCCTCGCTTCTGAAGTTGTCGGGAGAACCGAATGTTACTTCTAATACGAGGGAGCCCTGGCAGCGGGCCTCAACGCCTGGTATCACTCTGTTAAAGGTGGTGTTACTCTTGCTTATTCTGGATGGGTCTATCCCCATCTTGCGAATGGTGTCCTGATACATCAGATTAAGACTACTACCGCCGTCCATTAGGACTCGAGTGAGATGGTATCCATCAATTATTGGGTCGAGCACCAAGGCAGCCGATCTTCCGTGTCGGATACTTGCCGGGTGGTCCCTGTGATCAAAAGTGATCGGGCAGGCCGCCCAGGGGTTGAATTTGGGGGCAACGAACTCCATGTCGGTTGCGTGGACCATGTTTACTGTTTTAACATCTGGTGGGAATTTTTCTTGTTCCCTAGTGTTCGGCTGGCGAGGCTCATCCTCGTCTTCGCTTGGTGTTTCCCTTCCCTTGTGTTCGACATTTAACTTGCCGGCCTGCTTGAAGACCCAGCACTCTCTGTGAGTATGATTTGCAGTTTTTTCCGGGGTGCCATGGATTTGGGACAGTCTGTCCAGGACTTTATTTAGGCTGGACGGTCCTTCTTTGCTGCCTTTAAATGGCTTCTTTCTTTGACCGGGTCGCGAGCCCCTGAATCCGGCATTAACCGCCGTGTTGTCCGGACTATCTTCATTGCTCCGACGCTTATTCTTGTTGCGTCGTGGCTTCCCATTGCCATCTCGAATTTCGGATGTGCCCGGGTCGCTGGTGCCTCTACGGGCAAACCAGTTTTCCTCGCCCGCACAAAAGCGGGTCATATGGCTTGTTAAAGCCGCCATCGTCCTTGGCTTTTCTTGGCCGAGGTGCCTGGCAAGCCACTCGTCCCAGATACTGTGTTTAAAGGCCGCTAGGGCTTCGGCATTCGGACAGTCGACGATTTGATTCTTCTTAGTGAGGAATCTGTTCCAAAGCTTGCGGGCTGACTCTCCGGGCTGTTGTATTATATGACTTAAATCGTCTGCATCCGGTGGTCGGACATAGGTCCCTTGGAAATTGGTCCTGAAAGCATCCTCAAGTTCCTCCCAACTTCCAATTGAATTTTCGGGGAGGCTTTTCAACCAGTGTTGAGCTGGCCCTTTCAACTTGAGGGGAAGGTATTTAATGGTGTGGAGGTCGTCCCCACGAGCCATGTGTATGTGAAGGATAAAATCCTCAATCCAGACCCCAGGGTCTGTCGTTCCGTCATATGCCTCTATGTTCACAGGTTTGAATCTCTGTGGAAATTCATGATCCAGCACCTCATCGGTGAAGCACAGAGGGTGCACAACCCCTCTGTATATGGCTGTGTCGCGGCATGCTGTCATCTGTTGTTGCGCCCAATGTTGATTCCGAACTGGTATTCGATCAGTATGATCATTGTGGTGACCATAATCCCGCGTCGGAGCATGTCCTCTGGACCCGTAGATGGACCTGGCCGCACCGGCCTTTTTGTCCAGGAGCTCACATAAATCGCGTGCAGTATCAGTGGCTGCTCTATCGCGGCCAGGAGGTGGTTGTTCCGGCCGAGTGGCCGTATTATTCTTTGGCGGAATGGGCGCTGCGGCCTCGTCGTCAAATTCGGGCAGCAACTTGCACTTTGGGTAGCTCTTTGTGTGGCGAGCATCGCCACGTTTTTCTTCAGTGTCTAGCACCTTATTCCATTTTCGGTTGAGCGTGTCCTGCGCGGCCTTAAGCCTTTGCTTCTGCTTCTTTAGGCTCCTCGCCGTGGCCATAAGCCTTCTGCGAAGGTTATCTTGTTCCATGCGTTTTTCCGGGATGATACATGCATCATCAACCGGACTGACATCCCCTCCATGGGCAGTTTAATGAGTTCGGCCCTCGGGATCGCTGTGATCGGGCGTTTGTCCAGCGAGGCCTGGCTCTTCTTGCTCCATTGCCGGGTTCAAGTTTTTGCCTTCGGAGTCAACCAGAGTGTCGTTTTTCCTTGCGCTATTATCGCTATTTTTATTGTGACTGGACTTAGAGCGGTGCCTGCGCCGTCATTTTTGTTTTTGTCCAGGGGGTTTATCCTCCGTTGTGTCCTTTTTGTCACCGTTGTCATCCTTGGGCGTGTCCACCATGTAGATGTCATATGATGAAGTGGCGGTCTAGCGCCCCGTGGGCGGTGGTTCCCGATCGTCCCCTGCGTCGACATCCATACCGCTGATGTCGTCGGAGTCGAAATCAAGCATGTCCGTTATGTCATCAACAGTGGTTATGAAGTGGGTGGTGGGTGGGAGGCGATTTTCTTCGTCATCCGTGCCCCACTTAGGCCGGACATAGTTCGGCCAAGAGTCTTCTGTCAGAGAGAGAGGCTTTAATGAATTTAGCACATCACCAAAGGGGGAGTGCTGGAAGATATCCGCGGTGGTGAATTCCATGATTGGAGCCCAATCAGATTCGATGGGCATGGATGCACGCGGTCTGGAGCCTACGACCGAAGACAAGTCCGGGGGTCCGGAGACACAGATTTTCTTAGAAGCGGAGTCTGTGTTCGGCTCCAACGCAGATAGGTGTGCGGCCTCCATGGTGGGGTCCATCCACACGTCCTCGGATGACGCGATCTGCTCTGGATCAAAGTCCGGAGCCATGGCAAGCGCGATATCCCGAATACTGTCCGATGACAGATCTAAGTCATGCGCGTGACGATCGTTCGGCGCTCCTGACGTGGGCTCGAATCCGTCGAAGATCAAGTCTCCGCGGATGTCGACAATGTAATTTAGGTTCCCGAACCTGACCTGATGGCCAGGGGCGTAGCTGTCGATCTGCTCTAGATGGCCAAGCGAGTTGGCCCGCAGTGCGAAGCCGCCGAACACGAAGATCTGTCCGGGGATAAAAGTCTCACCCTGGACGGTGTTGTTGAAGGTTGGAGAAGCCATCGAGCCTTACATCGACGACACAGAGGAACTCTCAATGAAAGCACCAATGTCGGTGTCAAAACCGGTGGATCTCGGGTAGGGGGTCCCGAACTGTGCGTCTAAGGCTAATGGTAATAGGAGACTGGGGACACAATGTTTACCCAGGTTCGGGCCCTCTCGATGGAGGTAATACCCTACTTCCTGCTCGATTGATCTTGATGATATGAGTATTACAAGAGTAGATCTACCATGAGATCGTAGAGGCTAAACCCTAGAAGCTATCCTATGGTATGATTGTTGTTCTTGTCCTACGGACTAAACCCTCCGGTTTATATAGACACCGGAGGGGGCTAGGGTTACACAGAGTCGGTTACAGAGAAGGAGATCTACATCCGAATCGCCAAGCTTGCCTTCCACGCAAAGGAGAGTCCCATCCGGACACGGGACGAAGTCTTTAATCTTGTATCTTCATAGTCCAACAGTCCGGTTGTCCGGATACCCCCTTATCCAGGAATCCCTCACTAAGCACTTCTCCCATTGCAAGAAAGATCAATCTAGTAGGCCAAATTAAACCGATAATTCGACGAGACTTGCAAAGATATCAAATCATGCATATAAGAATTCAGAGAAGAACCAAATAATATTCATAGATAATCTTGATCATAGTTCCACAATTCATCAGATCTCGGCAAACACAGCACAAAAGTATATTACATCGGACAGATCTCCAAGAACATCGAGGATTACATGGTATTGAGAATCAAAGAGAGAGAAGAAGCCATCTGGCTAATAACTATGGACCCGAAGGTCTGTGGTTAACTACTCACGCTTCATCGGAGAGGTAATGGTGTTGATGTAGAAGCCCTCCGTGATCGAATTCCCCTCCGGCAGGACGCCGGAAAAGGCCCCTAGATGGGATCTCACGGGTACAGAAGGTTGCGGCGGTGGAAAAGTGGTTTCGTGGCTCTCCTGGATGTTTTCAGGGTATAAGAGTATATATAGGCAAAGGAACTAGGTCAGGGGAGCCACGAGGGGCTCACAAGGGTGGGGGCGTGCCCTCCTGCCTCGTGGCTTCCTTGTCGCGTCACCGACTTCATCTCCAAGTCTTTTGGTTTGCTTTCGGTCCAAGAAAGATTATCGAGAAGGTTTCATTCTGTTTGGACTCCGTTTGTTATTCTTTTTCTGCGAAACTCTAAAATAGGCATAAAAACAGAAACTGGCACTGGCCCCTCAGTTAATAGGTTAGTCCCAAAAATAATATAAAATAGCATATAAATGCCTATTAAACATCCAAAACAGATAATATAATAGCATGGAATAATCAAAAATTATATATACGTTGGAGACGTATCAAGGGTGAAGTGATGATGTGTGTTGGAAGTGGTTCCAAGATTGGTATGATCATCATCGCACACTCCCTATACGTTCAGGACTAGTGTTGAACCTAAATAAATGTTATTTGGTGTTTGCGTTGAGCATGAACAAGATAATATCGTGTTTATTGCAATACTGTTATTCATTTAAGACAGAGAATAATTGTTATTCTATTTAAATGAATAAAACCTTCTATGGTCATACACCCAATGTTAATGGTTTATTGAATTTCGATCGTAGTGATACACATATTCATAATATCGATGCCAAAAGATGCAAAGTTGATAATGATAATGCAACATACTTGTGGCACTGTCGTTTAGGTCATATTGGTGTAAAGCGCATGAAGAAACTCCATGCTGATGGTTTTTGGAATCACTTGATTATGAATCATTTGATACTTGGGAACCATGCCTCATGGGCAAGATGAATAAAACTCCGTTCTCCGGAACAATGCAGCGAGCCAATGACTTATTGGAAATAATACATACCGATGTATGCGGTCCAATGAGTGTCGAGGCTCACGGTGGGTATCGTTATTTTCTAACCTTCACAGATGATTTGAGCAGATATGGGTATATCTACTTAATGAAACACAAGTCTAAAACATTTAAGAAGTTAAAAAAAATTCACAGTGAAGTGGAGAATCATCGGAACAAGAAAATAAAGTTTCTACAATCTGATCGCGGAGGCGAATATTTGAGTTACGAGTTTGGCCTTCATTTAAAACAATGTGGAATAGTTTCACAACTCACGCCACCTGGAACACCACAACGTAATGGTGTGTCTAAACATCATAACCGTACTTTATTAGATATGGTGTGATTAGTGATGTCTCTTACCGATTTACCACTATTGTTTTGGGGTTATGCATTAAAGACAGCTACATTCACGTTAAAGAGGGCACCGTCTAAATCCGTTGAGACGACACCGTATGAACTGTGGTTTGGCAATAAACCTAAGTCGTCGTTTCTTAAAGTTTGGGGTTGCGGCAATTATGTCAAAAGGCTTCAGCCCGATAAGCTCGAACCCAAATCGGAGAAATGTGTCTTCATAGGATACCCTAAGGAAACAATTGGGTACACCTTCTACCACAAGTCCGAAGGCAAGATTTTTGTTGCTAAGAACGGAACCTTTCTAGAGAAGGAGTTTCTCTTGAAAGAAGTGGAGTGGGAGGAAAGTAGAACTTGATGAGGTAATTGTACCTTCTCTCAATTTGGAAAGTAGCTCATCCGAGAAATCTGTTCCCGTGATGCCTACACCAACTAGAGAGGAAGCTAATGACGATGGTCATGAAACTTCAGATCAAGTTACTACCGAACCTCGTAGGTCAATTAGAACACAATCGACACTAGAGTGGTACGGTAATCCTGTTCTGGAAGTCATGTTACTAGACCATGGCGAACCTATGAACTATGAAGAAGCTATGATGAGCCCAGATTCCGTTAAATGTCTTGAGGCCATGAAATCTGAGATAGGATCCATGTATGAGAACAAAGTGTGGACTTTGGTGGATTTGCCCGATGATCGGCAACCCATAGAGAATAAATGGATCTTTAAGAAGAAGACTGACGCTGATGATAATGTTACAATCTACAAAGCTCGACTTGTCGTAAAAGGTTTTTCGACAAGTTCAAGGGGTTGACTACGATGAGACTTTCTCAACCGTAGAGATGCATAAGTCCGTCCGAATCATGTTAGCAATTGCCACATTTCATGAAATCTGGCAAATGGATGTCAAAACTGCATTCCTTAAATGGATATTTCTTAAAGAAGAGTTGTATATGATGCAACCAGAAGGTTTTGTCAATCCTAAAGGTTCTAACAAAGTGTGCAAGCTCCAGCGATCCATCTATGGACTGGTGCAAGCATCTCGGAGTTGGAATATACGCTTTGGTGAGGTGATCAAAGCATATGGTGTTATACAGACTTTCGGAGAAGCCTGCATTTACAAAAAAGTGAGTGGGAGCTCTATAGCATTTCTAATATTATATGTGGATGACATAATGTTGATTGGAAATGATATAGAAATTCTGGATAGCATAAAAGGATACTTGAATAAGTATTTTTCAATAAAAGACCTCGGTAAAGCTACTTATGTATTGGGCATCAAGATCTATAGAGACAGATCGAGGCGCTTAATAGGACTTTCACAAAGCACACACCTTGACAAGATTTTGAAGGAGTTTAAAATGGATAAGTCAAAGAAGGAGTTCTAGCCTGTATTGTAGAGTGTGAAGTTGAGTAAGACTCAAAGCCCAACCACGATAGAAGATAGAGAAAGAATGAAAGTCATTCCCAATGCCTCAGCCATAGGTTCTATAAAGTATGCCATGTTGTGTACCCGAACTGTTATGTGCCTTTCCATGAGTTTTGGCAGGGGGTACAATAGTGATCCAGGAGTAGATCACTGGACAACGGTCAAAATTATCTTTAGTTACCTAAGAGGACTAAGGAAATGTTTCTCAGTTATGTAGGTGATAAAGAGCTCGTCGTAAAGAGTTACGTCGATGCAAGCTTTGACAGTGATCTAGACGACTCTAAGTCTCAATCTAGATATGTATTGAACGTGGGAGCAATTAGCTAGACTAGATCCATGCAGAACATTGTAGACATAGAAATTTGCAAAATACATACGGATCTGAATGTGGTAGACCCGGCCCGTTGACTAAATTTCTCTCACAAGCAAACCATGATCACACCTAGTACTCTTTGGGTGTTAATCAAATAGCGATGTGAACTAGATTATTGACTCTAGTAAACCCTTTGGGTGTTGGTCACATGGCGATGTGAACTATGGGTGTTAATCACATAAATATGTGAACTATAGGTGTTAAATTACATGGCGATGTGAACTAGATTATTTACTCTAGTGCAAGTGGGAGACTTAAGGAAATATGCCCTAGAGGCAATAATAAAGTTGTTATTTTATATTTCCTTATTTCATGATAAATGTTTATTATTCATGCTAGAATTGTATTAACCAGAAACTTGATACATGTGTGGATACATAGACAAAACACCGTGTCCGTAGTAAGCCTCTACTAGACTAGCACGTTAATCAAAGATGGTTAAGTTTCCTAACCATAGACATGTGTTGTCATTTGATGAACTGGATCACATTATTAGGAGAATGATGTGATGGACAAGACCCATCCGTTAGCATAGCATATTGATCGTTAAGTTTTATTGCTATTGCTTTCTTCATGTCAAATACATATTCTTTCGACTATGAGATTATGCAACTCCCGGATACCGGAGGAATGCCTTGTGTGCTATCAAACGTCATAACATAACTGGGTGATTATAAAGATGCTCTACAGGTATCTCCGAAGGTGTTTGTTGGGTTGGCATAGATCGAGATTAGGATTTGTCACTCCGAGTATCAGAGAGGTATCTCTGGGCCCTCTCAGTAATGCACATCATAAGAAGCCTTGCAAGCAAAGTGACTAATGATTTAGTTGCAGGATGATGCATTACGGAACGAGTAAAGAGACTTGCCGGTAACGAGATTGAACTAGGTATGAAGATACCGACGACCGAATCTCGGGCAAGTAACATACCAATGGACAAAGGGAATAACGTATGTTGTCATAATGGTTCGACCGATAAAGATCTTCGTAGAATATGTGGGAGCCAATATGAGCATCCAGGTTCCGCTATTGGTTATTGACCGTAGAAGTGTCTCGGTCATGTCTACATAGTTCTCAAACCCGTAGGGTTGCACACTTAACGTTCGTTGACGCTAGAGTAGTATTGGGATATTTGATGAGTGGTAACCAAATGTTGTTCGGAGTCCCGGATGAGATCCCAGACGTCACGAGGAGTCTCAGAATGGTCAAGAGGTAAAGATTTATATATGGGAAGTCATATTTTGGGTTCCGGAAAAAGGTGCATTTTTTTGGGTATTGTACCGGGAAGCTTCCAGAAGGTTTCGGAGGATTACGGAGGGGTCCGGAAGTCTGCAAGTGGGTTCACCACGACCCAAGAGCTAGCATGGGCTGCGGGGAGGTGCCCTGGCCTTATTGGGCTAGGCGCACGAAGTCCTCAAAAACCCATGTGGCTAGGGAAGGCAAAAAAAGGAGTCCTAGTAGGAATAGGATTGGACTTGGAGTCCAAGTCCTCGCCCCCTTAGTTGCGCCCTAGGGCTTCGAGGGGCTGTTTGCCACGCCCCTCCACCTATATATAGAGAGGAGGGGGCGCCCCAAGAAGACACACCAAGCCCTTGGCGCCCCTCTCTCTCCCGTTACTCCGTAGTTTCACCGCCTCGTCCCGGCAACGCTTAGCGAAGCGCTGTCGGTGCTCCACCATCACCATCACCACCACACCGTCGTGTTGGTTGTGATCCCATCTACTTCTCCTCTCCCGCTTGCCGGATTAAGAAGGAGGAGACGTTATCGAGCCACACGCGTGCTAAACTCGGAGGTGCCGTCCGTTCGACACTAGATCGATTGGATTGTGATCGTATCGCGAAGAGTACGACTACATCAACCGCGTGATAAACGCTTCCGCTTTCGGTCTATGAGGGTACGTAGACACACTCTCTCCCTCTCATTGCTATGCATCTCCTAGATAGATCTTGCATGAGCGTAGGATTTTTTTAAAATTGCATGCTACGTTTCCCACCATCCACTCTCTCCACCATGCTCAAGAACAATGGTTTGCACATACGGACCGTCGATGAAACCATGGTTCATAGGGGAAAGTTAGGTTGAGAGCAAAGTAGTAGTTGTAGAGTAGCCGTGCTCTAGAGACCCTATCCCGGTTCATAACTCTTCTCCCTTGGGTCGAGCCCTTGAAGTTGAGAATGTCCTCCACCTCCTGGTCCATTTCCTGTTGGATGGTCATGATCATGGTCATCTCGGCTTCTTCATCCGAATCCGAAGAATCAAAAAACTCATTTTGAATCATCTCATCAAGCTCTGTCGGTCCTTTCTCCTCATCCGGCGAACTATCCGAATCCACCGTTTTTTCCTATGGAATAAAAAAAAACTGTTCGGACAATGTGTTGAACACATAGAGGGCAAGGTGCAGTCCAAGAGTTGCCGGACGTATCGCGGTGGCGTCTGGGCCAGTAATGATGTCCGCGGCAGCGAGAAGGGATGGGAGGACCGTTGGGGTGGTATTGGCGGCTCAGTGCGGCGGCGGAGCATGGGTGGCAACGGAGCTTGGAAAGGGCCGACGCGGAGGAAGGATAAGAGAGGAGAAGAATAATTCGAATCGGCTAGCTCGGGAGGGGGGATTTGGTGCAATTTAGCATAGGGTCCATCTGTCTGGTCCGACTTTTGTACACGCTCAGACCTCCCTATATCCGCCCCTGATTGTGCTGGATATGAGGGATTCCGGTCAACCTGGTCGTTTAGGGCCGGTACGAGGAGCCCGTCCGGGTCGTTCTTTTCGGCCGATCAGTGACCGAGCCGTCCGCCCTGGTGTATATAAGATGGGTTTGAGGCGCTCGGCAGTAGATTCTCTTATGTTGTTTTGTTATTTCTATGCTTAGAAAATGCCACGCATGAAAGGCCATAGGTTAATGCAAGTTAACACGAGACTGAAGAAATCCGAAGCGTGCATGCGCATCCCTTGTGACTTTGTGAGCTACACATCCTCTAGGCCAGAACACGTGCGGTGCGCGCATGGCTCCTAACATCAGGATCTCGCAGATATCCGATCACTGACAAGCCTGCATTTGGTGATGTCATCTCCTCCCCAAAAGCGGGCATGCAGCTTTAGGCCTTTACCCCATCCTATGCATGCAGATTGCAGACGCGCGCGCGCGCGCGCGACGCGATGATTTCATGCGGTGGCGCAGTCCGGCCGTTAGCTAGTGATTTTTTCGGCCGGGGTCACCTCACGTAGTCCCCATCTTTTTCTCGCCACTATGGTATGTTTCTCTAGGAGAACGCAAGGCCGGCGCGCAGAGATCCCCAGGAAACATCAAAATCACGCACCTATTTTTTGCTGCGCCTCTGCTTCTCTGCCCTGCGAGGGGTCAAATGTTTCCGCTTCCATCGATGGAAAACTAGCTGAGTGTGAGTGAGTGAGTGACTTAACAGCTTGAGGCAATGTAATCTCTACCAGTTTGGGTAACAACATACTACATTACTACCATATGCCTCCTATAAATACCTCAATTTTTCCCTGCAACCGCCCCCCCCCCCCCCCCCTCAATTTTTAATAAAATGCTTCAGGTGCACCAACTTAACAGAAAGGCTTGACATGAAAATTCATGTGTTTGGATCCGAAAGGTAGCTAATTTTCACATTCTTGAAATCATCATATGTTCCTATGAAGTTCGACAAGACCGATATTTTTCATTTCCCTATTAGATTTTGGTGCATACAATGCCTTAGGATACGTAATCCACTAGTATAAAAAACCTCCATATGCATACTGGGGATAGATCAGATGGTTAGCTTCCTTGTGGTGGAACCAGCCCATTAGGGTTTAAGTCCTACACTTGACACTTGTGCTCGCATTTTTCTGGATTTATTTCAAGCTTTTCGGCGATGTTCGTTTGATGGGAGGAGACGTCCCCGTCGACCACGAGACGCCTATGATGACTTCGTCAATCTTCAGATGTTGTGCCGGCTCAGTATCTCGAAAGTACTCATAGATATAGGGTGTGCGTGTGTGCGTTCATAGGAGTGAGCGTATGTGATTATCTGCCATTGTATGATGTTAAAAAAGTTAAAAAATTCATGTGAGATGTATTCCGAGACGGTTTGGTTAACCTTCACGGAAAGATAGTAGTGGATGGCTATAACCTTTTTAAGACAATTTTGCTAACCACCTCGGATGGAGGCCTATCCTCAAACTACATTGGATAGGGAGACTATATGTCATATTTTTGACAAGTACTCTCTCCATCTCAAAATAAATGTCTAAACTTTGTATTAACATTAATACAAAGTTATATTAAAGTTGAAACATTTATTTTGGTGCAGAGGGATAGTTCCTAAAATAAATCCAATTTATTGTGATTGCTAGAGAAACAAGTTTTAGTAGGATTTGCCTAGTAGAGAATTGCGAGGCCCAAGGAGGTTGAGGCGCGAGTAGGCATATCAAGGGATAAGAGGAAAGCCATCTTTGAAATCAACCACATCAAACATTATCTTCTCAGTCCATAAATCATTGACGGTTTCACATGCTTGAAATCTTCATATGTGCCTAGGAAATTCGACAAGACTGACTTTTTTATTTTGCTATTAGATTTTGTTTCACATAAACCCTTAGGTTACATAATCCATTAATATAAAAAACCCATCAGAACCAGTGTTTTGAGACGGTTTGGTTAACCTCCATGAAAAAGATAGTAGCTAAAGGCTACAACCTTTTCAAGACAGTTTTGCTAACTGTCGGGGTTGAATCCCGCGGATCTTGGGTAGGGGGGCCCGAGTTGTGGATCTTACCTTAATGGTAATAGGACAGAAGAGGGACACGATATTTACCGAGGTTCGAGCCCACTCAAAGAGGTAAAATCCCACATCCTGCTTTGAATGTATTGATGTGATGGGGTACAAAATACAAGATAATCTACCTTGAGATCATATGAGAATGTCTCTAAGCTCTACCCTATAGACTAAACCCCTTGGCTTATATAGGGACCCGGGGTACTTAGGGTTACATGTAGGTCGGTTGCATCTAGGGATAATCTTGACGATGATTTGAACATGCCTTGAAGTGTACGCCAAGTCTTTGGAGGATTTCATCTTGAGTACGTCGTGGTTCATGGCAAACATGAGCCATTCTTCGGTTGTTCATGGATCCTTGGCCCGGCCCATGATGGATAGGCCGACGTGATGAGCGCCCCCTAGTCCAGGACACCGTCAGTAGCCCCTAAACAAGACTTTAAGCCAATGAAACTGATCAACTCCTTGGAGTGACTTCGACTTTGGTCTTCGACTTCGTAAGCAAATTCAACAAACTTGATGCTTAAAAGTTAGTGTCATGTCCGAGGACACCTCTGGATCTGGAGTCCTTGCAACTTGGATTAGTTTTCTTTTTATTGCCTTCCTCTACTGCAACCATGCTTTAATCCGAGAAGTAATATACTTTGGACATCCGAGGAGCTTCAACAAAGCTCTCTCCAAAGCGTTTTGATTTTCATTGGATCCGAAGACCCTATTAATGCCTCGGTAGCTTAACGACAAAGTTCTGTTGTGCTGGTGTAGTGGGTTGATTAGGCTGCGTTCTGACAGCTTTTGACCAAAAACCAAACCGCCACCATGTACTGTAGAACTGAAAGATCCCATAAATGGTAATTACACCGAGTTTATCGTGGCTCGGGGCCATTGCCACTGGCACGTCCCATCAGTAAAGGGATCATCACTACTGCAGGATGCTGCTAACGCGACACTACGATCAGAGACCTTTCGAGAAAATGTGTGCGATGCAATAATCGCAAATGGTGTTGTCAAAGAACCGTCAAAAATGTGCAAAACGTTTGCGATGACGGATGCATCAAACACGGTTCAAATTTTAGTTGCGTGTGCGATGCAGGGCATACCACTACAAAAAAATACACTTCTGTGATGATACGTGTTTGTCACAGTATGTCACATTTTCTGTCATGCATGTACATCCATGACGATTTTATGACAGAATCAAGATAGTCATACCTATGCTGTCGTAGAAGTGTTCCATGACATTACCAAAATTATCATCACGGAAGTGTCCATTTTCGTGACGATAAATCGCGCGTCATAGAAGTGCTTTTGTCAAGGGTGACCGACACGTGGCATCCACCGTAACGGAACGCCGTTAAGCTATCAGGTCCGGTTTTGGATCCGATAACCCGTTAATAGCCCCGACCAATGGGGATTTTTCACGTGTAAAATCATCATCGGCTGGAGGAAACACGTGTTGGCTCACCGTTGGGACAGATGTCATCCACTCATTGGACCGAAGGCGCTTATGATACGTCGACATGTGGCACAGCCCAACAGAGACCCATTCCTATGAAAAGGCTGGCACGTTTGACTTGGTCAAAAGGTGGTAGGCTGGCCCATGGAAAGCCTGTTAACGGCCTGTTCGCATATAGTCCATTTACAGCCAGCTAATCCATGGCCCGTTATGACCTATCCGAATTAGGCCCAGTAGCGTCATATGGGCCGTCCAATATGATTCCAGTCCTTTTTAACTTCCGGCCCATGTATGGCCCATGACATCTTTCGTCCCACATGAGGCCCTTTGTAACTCTTGGCCCATTAACGGCCCGTGGTGAAACTGGCCCGTAATGAACAGTGTATCACTTTATACCCAGTAATGGCCCATTATTCCATTGGGCCGTTTCCAGCCCACGTTATCTTTCGGCCTTCTCAGGGCCCATTTATTCTTGGGCTCATTTCCAGCATTCGGTTACTTACGACCCGTTACTGTAATTTTCTGCTTGTGGGCCAAATTCAGCCCGTGGATATAGTCGGCCCGTTTGTGGCCCGTTATTACGTTGGGCCCTTTTTATAGCATCATCAAATACGGCTGATTAACGACGGCCCGTTATGGTCGGCCCATGAACGGACGATTCCAACTCTAGCCCGTTTACGGCCATAATGCGGTCTATTATTGGCTAATGTTTGGCCAATTGATCATACGGCCCGTAGAAGGCCCATTGATGATACGTCCCGTAGAAGGCCCATTGTGTCTACGGCCCGAAGAAGGCCCGTTGTGTCTATGGCCCATAGAAGGCCCATTGTTTCTACGCCCCGTAGGAGGCCCATTGTTTCTACGACCCTTAGAAGGAACATTGTTTCTACGGCCCGTAGGAGGCCTAGTGTCACTACAGTAAATATGTAGCCCATGGTTATTGTGGCCTAGTTTTAAAAAATAGGTTATTGCGGCCACTAGCAAACCGCGGAAAAAGAACTACACTCACTACAAGCAAACAAATAAACAGGACAACAAGGAAATAAATAAGCAAGCAACTTATGCTAGGCTATCACGTCTATTACACATATTACATCCACTGGGCATCGAAGTTCGCCACCGGTGCAAATATAAGGAACAAAGCAGCATATCATATACATTGGTTGTCAAAGTTGGCGACCAGCACAAATAAACGACGCAGCAAAACAAGTCCAGAACTGAAATCACTTCAGAAGATCTCAAGAAACAATATCCTGGGTACCCATAATGCTGGCAAGATGCTTATCAAGCTTATTAACTTTCTCTTGTTTGGCGCTTAAATCCTCCAGTGCTTGCTGTTGCACCAGAAAGTATGCATCTGAAGTATGCAGGGACTTCCTCAGTCCTTCAGCTTCCTGTCGCAGCACATCTGATCAATGTCTTTCAACTTGAAGTTGAGACTCAAGAAGATGAACTGATTCAGGTAGCAAGTTCGAAGAGTTTGTGCCAGCAGTAGTGGCTAGTAACTCGAACACTACATCAAGACATGACTTTTGGGTTCTCTCACTGTCGTCAAGATAGTTTTTATTAGCTTTCTTGGAGACCAACAAGGATGTCTCACTATCTTGAACCTTATCTGCATTACTTCCTTTACCATTGCATAACGGGGTATTGTTCTCCAATATTTTGTCCGCATTCTAAAAGATAAATAAGTAGTCACATCACAGGTTTACCATGTTGTATATGAAACTCATTTTGGTAAATGAGTTCAGTAGTACAGTGGACAGGATAACAACATGAAACAAACATATATCTATGTACCATGGTCACTTTATGGTCTATATCATTCTAGTTTTTGTTGCCAAATCAAGATAGAGACACAGTTCAATAATATTTGTTCAAGACAAAGCCGAATAGACATAATATAAGTGTGGGAAACTATAGAGTAATAACAACACTTGTAATGTGCATGACATGAGAACATAACTGTTTATTCAATTAAAACTAAAATCAACATAGAGCAAGTTACAACAGCAAACAGGTTTAAAACATATCTGTTGCATCATTGGAGTTTCAATTCCATCCTTCAAATTTGAAAATAGTTGGTATGAGTAAATACAGTAATGCAAGAGCAAAGGAGTATGAACCATAGCTACAGAACCTGACCTGAGAACAAATCTTCTTCTCCTTTAAGCTTGAGTTGGGATTCGGAGTGGTGGTCGTCATGCTTTGGGCACTGTAGTTTCCTTACTAACTGCTCGTGTTTGGTGCTCTGTGGTGGAGACGGTGCTGTGTCAACTGGAACTGGGTTACTATCTGCCGGGGTTGGGGTTAGAAGGGGTGTAGTTGGTTCTCTGTCCAACTGGGTAGGGGTACAATCTGCGAGAGTCTGGGATATGTGTGGTTGAGCTGGTTCTTTGGCAAGTACTACCATGGTTCTATCTGCATGAACTGGTAGCACTATCTTTTCTTAAGACCGTGTTGTTACTCCCTTAGATACTGCCATCACCCTCTCCAATTCAAATGGCCGATAAACAGAAAAGTAATTGAAAGTACAAACATTGTATGATAGACAGGTGCAATGGATAGTGGGGAATAAAAGAGGGCATGAAATAATTCACATTTATGTTGTCTAACCAAACAGGATAGCATGACACAATTTCACATATATGATGACTAACTAAATAGGATAGCATGACACAATTTCAGATTATGATGGCTAACTAAAAAAGATGGAAAGACATAGTTCAAAATATGATGGCTATGTAAATAGGATGACATGATATAACTATATAATGTGTTTATTAAATACGTTGGCATGCCATAATTCACATACATTCACGGATAGAATGCCATAATTCAAAATATGATGACTATAAATGTTGGAAATATGCCCTAGAGGCAATAATAAAATGGTTATTATTATATTTCCTTGTTCATGATAATTGTCTATTGTTCATGCTATAATTGTATTAACTAGAAACCGTAATACATGCGTGAATACATAGACCATAACATGTCCCTAGTAAGCCTCTAGTTGACTACTTCGTTGATCAATAGATGGTTATGGTTTCCTGACCATGGACATTGGATGTCATTAATAACGGGATCACATCATTAGGAGAATGATGTGATGGACAAGACCCAATCCTAAGCATAGCACAAGATCGTGTAGTTCGTTTGCTAAGAGCTTTTTAATGTCAAGTATCATTTCCTTAGACCATGAGATTGTGCAACTCCCGGATACCGTAGGAATGCTTTGGGTGTACCAAACGTCACAACGGAACTGGGTGGCTATAAAGGTGCACTACAGGTATGTCTAAAAGTGTCTGTTGGGTTGGCTTAAATCGAGACTGAGATTTGTCACTTCGTATGACGGAGAGGTATCTCTGGGCCCACTCGGTAATGCATCATCATAATGAGCTCAATGTGACTAAGGAGTTAGTCACATGATCATGCGTTATGGAACAAGTAAAGAGACTTGTCGGTAACGAGATTGAACGAGGTATTGGGATACCAACGACTGAATCTTGGCCAAGTAACATACCGGTGGACAAAGGGAATTGTATACGGGATTGATTGAATCCCCAACATCGTGGTTCATCTGATGAGATCATCGTGGAACATGTGGGGAGCCAACATGGGTATCCAGATCCCGTTGGTTATTGGCTGGAGAGCGTCACGGTCATGTCTACATGGTTCCCGAACCCGTAGGGTCTACACACTTAAGGTTTGATGACGCTAGAGGTTTTATGGGAAATAGTATGTGGTTACCGAAGGTTGTTCGGAGTCTCGGATGAGATCCCGGACGTGACAAGGAACTCCGGAATGGTCCGGAGGTGAAGATCGATATATTGGACGAAGGGTATTGGAGTCCGGAATTCTTCCGGGGGTACCGGGTGACGACCAGCATGTCTAAAAGGGGTTTCGGAGGCTCTGGCAAGCGTTGGGGGGCCTTACGGGCCAAGGGGATGGGGTACATCAGCCCACTAAGGGGCTATGCGCCCCTCCCACCCCATCTCACATAACCTGGAGAGGTGGGGGTGCCTCCCCTAGGGTAGCCGCCCCTCCCGGCTTGGGGGGCAAGTTTCCTAGGGGCGGGGGCGCCCAAACCCATCTAGGGTTTCCCATGTGGGCGCCCCCCCAGGGAAACCCTAGCCGTCCCCCTTCCCCCTGTATATAGTGAGGGAGAGAGAGGGCAGCCGCAACCCTTCCCCTGGCACAGCCCCTCCCTCCTCCAACACCTCCTCCTCCTCCGTAGTCCTTGGCGAAACCCTGCAGGAGAACCACAAGCTCCACCACCACGCCGTCGTGCTGCCGGAGCTCTCCCTCAACTTCTCCTCTCCCCTTGCTGGATCAAGAAGGAGGAGACGTCCCCAGGATGTACGTGTGTTGAACGCGGAGGCGCCGTCTGTTCGGCGTTAGATCGGATCTTCCGCGATTTGAATCGTCGCGATTACGACTCCATCAATCACGTTCTTGTAACGCTTCCGCTTAGCGATCTTCAAGGGTATGAAGATGCACTCCCTTCTCTCTCTCATTGCTAGCATCTCCTAGATTGATCTTGGTGACACATAGGAAAATTTTGAATTATTGCTACGTTCTCCAATAGTGGCATCATGAGCCAGGTCTATGCGTAGATTCTATGCACGAGTAGAGCACAAGTAGTTGTGGGCGATGGTTTGTTCAATTTGCTTACCATTACTAGTCCTATCTTGGTTCAGCGACATTGTGGGATGAAGCAGCCTGGACCGACCTTACACGTACGCTTATGTGAGGCAGGTTCCACCGACTGACATGCACTTGTTGCATAAGGTGGCTAGCGGGTGTCTGTCTCTCCCACTCTAGTCGGATCTGATTTGATGAAAAGGGTCCTTATGAAGGTGAATAGCAATTGGCATATCACCACTGTGGCTTTTGCGTAGGTAAGAAACATTCTTGCTAGAAACCCATAGCAGCCACGTAAAAGATGCAACAATAATTAGAGGACGTCTAACTTGTTTTTGCATGGTATGCTATGTGAGGTGATATGGACAAAAAGGATGTGATGAATGATATATGTGATGTATGAGATTGATCATGTTCTTTAAATAGGAATCACGACTTGCATGTCGATGAGTATGACAACCGGCAGGAGCCATAGGAGTTGTCTTAATTTATTGTATGACCTGCGTGTCATTGAAAAGGCCATGTAATTACTTTACTTTATTGCTAACCGTTAGCCATAGTAGTAGAAGTAATAGTTGGTGAGACAACTTCATGAACACACGATGATGGTGATCATGATGATGGAGATCATGGTGTCATGCCGGTGACGAAGGTGATCATACCGCGCCTCAAAGATGGAGATCAAAGGCGCAAGATGATATTGGCCATATCATGTCACTTTATGATTTGCATGTGATGTTTGTCATGTTTACATATTATTTGCTTAGAACGACGGTAGCATAAATAAGATGATCCCTCACTAAAATTTCAATAAAGTGTTCCCCCTAACTGTTCACCGTTGCGAAAGTTCGTTGTTTCGAAGCACCACGTGATGACCAGGTGTGATAGATTCTAATGTTCGCATACAACGGGTGTAAGCCAGATTTACACATGCAAAACACTTAGGTTGGCTTGACGAGCCTAGCATGTGCAGACATGGCCTCGGAACACAAGAGATCAAAAGGTCGAACATGAGTCGTATAGTAGATACGATCAACATGAAGATGTTCACCGATGATGACTAGTCCGTCTCACGTGATGATCGGACACAGCCTAGTTGACTCGGATCATGTATCACTTAGATGACTAGAGGGATGTCTATCTGAGTGGGAGTTCATTAAATAATTTGATTAGATGAACTTAATTATCATGAACATAGTCAAAAGGTCTTTGCAAATTATGTCGTAGCTCACGCTTTGGTTCTACCGTTTTAGATATGTTCCTAGAGAAAATTTAGCTGAGAGTTGACAGTAGCAATTATGCGGACTGGGTCCGTAAACTGAGGATTGTCCTCATTGCTGCGCAGAAGGATTATGTCCTTAATGTACCGCTCGGCATGCTGAACCTCGAGCGTTGTCTATGGATGTTGCAAACATCTGACATACACATTTTGATGACTACGTGATAGTTCAGTGCGTAATGTTAAATGGTTTAGAATTGAGGCACGAAAGAAATTTTCGAAACGTAACGAAACATATGAGATGTTCCAAGAGCTGAAATTAGGATTTCAGGCTCGTGCCCACGTCAAGAGGTGTGAGACCTCTGACAAGTTTCTTAAGCCTGCAAACTAAGGGAGAAAAGCTCAATCGTTGAGCATGTGCTCAGATTGTCTGAGTACTACAATCGCTTGAATCAAGTGGGAGTTAATCTTCGAGATGAGATAGTGATGGTTCTGCAAACTCACTGCCACCAAGCTACTAGAGCTTCGTGATGAACTATAACATGTCAGGGATAGATATGATGATCCTTGAGCTATCCGCGATGTTTGACACCACGAAAGTAGAAATCAAGTAGGAGCATCAATTGTTGATGGTTAGTAAAACCACTAGTTTCAAGAAGGGCAAGGGCAAGAAGGGATACTTCATGAAACGACAAATTAGTTGCTGCTCTAGTGAAGAAACCCAAGGTTGAACCCAAACCCGAGACTAAGTGCTTCTGAAATGAGGGGAACGGTCACTGAAGCATAACTACCCTAGATACTTGGTAGATGAGAAGGCTGACAAGGTCGATAGAAGTATATTGGATATACATTATATTAATGTGTACTTTACTAGTACTCCTAGTAGCACCAGGGAATTAGATACTGGTTCGGTTGCTAAGTGTTAGTAACTCGAAATAAAAAGCTACGGAATAAACGGAGACTAGCTAAAGGTGAGATGACGATATGTGTTGGAAGTGTTTCCAAGGTTGATGTGATCAAGCATCTCATGCTCCCTCTACCATCGAGATTGGTGTTAAACCTAAATAATTGTTATTTGGTGTTTGCATTGAGCATAGACATGATTGGATTATGTTTATGGGATAATTAGATTTATGCCCCTAGTTGTGTCCCACTTGTCTGTTTTACCCCTAATTCCCAAAAGTCACTGGTTCTATCCAAGTCACTTTGCTCCTCTTATGCTTTTGCCCTTTGACCGTTTGACCGTCAGTTTGAAAACTTCATAACTAATTCATACTAAATCAAAAAATGCAAATAAGATACCAAAATGTTCAGAAAAACATCACCTATATGTCAGTGTCATTTGCATTCATGAAAAAAGTATTTAAAAGTGCACATCTGAGTTTTAGCTCTTTTGATACCACCATGAATAGTAAACTCTAAAAAAATTCAAAAAAATTCAAAAAAAATATGGTGGCAAAGAATGACAAATGTTCTAAGTGCTTGCCAATTTTCATTAGGGAACGACATTCATGGAAGTCGTGGGAAAAAATAATCTATTTTGGAGAGCTGATTTCTTTTTTTTGCCGCGGCACCCACGAATGTTATTCCCTGATGAAACTTGGCAGGCACTTAAAACAATTGTCATTCTTTGCCACCAAATTTTTTTTGAATTTTTTTTAAACTTTTTAGAGTTTACTATTCATGGTGGTATCAAAAGAGCTAAAACTCACATGTGCACTTTTCAACACTTTTTTCATGAATGCAAATGACACCGACATATAGGTGATGTTTTTCTGAACATTTTGGTATCTTATTTGCATTTTTTTGATTTAGTATGAATTAGTTATGAAGTTTTCAAACTAACGGTCAAACGGTCAAAGGGCAAAATCATAAGAGGAGCAAAGTGACTTGGACAGAACCGGTGACTTTTGGGAATTAGGGGTAAAACAGACGAGTGGGACACAACTAGGGGCATAAATCTAATTATCCCTATGTTTATCGCAATACGGTTATTCATTTAAGGAGAATAATGGTTACTCTGTTTTTTTGAATAATACCTTCAATGGTCTTGCACCTAAAATGAATGGTTTATTGAATCTCGATCATAGTGATACACATGTTCATGCCAAAAGATATAAGATAGTAATGATAGTACCACATACTTGTGGCACTGCCATTTGAGTCATATTGGTATAAAACGCATGAAGAAGCTCCATGTTGATGGATCTTTGGACTCACTCATTTTTTAAAAGATTGAGACATGCGAACCATGTCTATTGGTATATACGCATAAAGAAACTCCATGCAGATGGATCGTTTAGACTCACTTGATTTTGAATCACTTGAGACATGCAAATCATACCACATGGGCAAAATGACTGAAAGGCCTCGTTTTCAGTGAGATGGAACAAGAGAGCAACTTGTTAGAAGTAATACATTTGATGTGTGCAATCCAATGAGTGCTGAGGCACGCAGTGAATACCATTATGCTCTTACTTCACAGATGATTTGAGTAGATTCTAAGTATATTTACTTGATGAAACATGAGTCTGAATTATTGAAAGGTCCAAGTAATTTCAGAGTGAAGTTGAAGATCGTCGTGAGAAGAGGATAAAATGGCAATGATATGATCATAGAGATGAATGTCTGAGTTACGTGTTTGGTACACAATTAAGACATTGTGGAAATTGTTTCACAACTAATACCGCGTGGAACACCATAGTGTGATGGTGTATCCGAACATCATAGTTGCACCATATTGGATGTGGTGCATACCATGATGTCTCTTATCAAATTACCACTATCGTTTATGGGTTAGGCATTAGAGAAAACCGCATTCACTATAAATATGGCACCTACACCAATTGAAGTGGAAGCTGATGATAGTGATCATGAAACTTTGGATCAAGTCACTATCAAACCTCGTAGGTCGACAAGGATGCATACTACTTTAGAATGGTACGGTAATCCTATCTTGGAAGTCATGTTGCTAGAAAACAATGAACCTACGAGCTATGGAGAAGCGATGGTGGGCCCGGATTCTGACGAATGGCTCGAGGCCATAAAATCTGAGAGAGGATCCATGTATGAAGACAAAGTGTAGACTTTGGAAGAACTACTTGATGGTCGTAAGGCTGTTGGGTAAAGATGGATTTTAAAAGGAATACGGACAATGATGGTAAGTGTCACCATTAAGAAAGCTCGACTTGTCGCTAAGATGTTCTCCGACAAGTTCAAGGAGTTGACTACGATGAGAGTTTCTCACTCGTAGCGATGTTAAGAGTCTGTTGGAATTATATTAGCAGTTACTGCATTATTTATGAAATCTTGCAGATAGGATGTCAAAAAACATTGTTTCCTCGACGATTTTCTTGAGGAAAGGTTGTATATGATACAACCAGAAGGTTTTGTCAATCCTAAAAGATGCTAACAAGTATGCAAAGCTCCAGCGATCCTTCTAAGGACTGGAGTAAGCATCTCGGAGTTGGAATATACGCTTTGATGAGTTGATCAAAGATTTTGGGTTTATACAAAGTTTATGAGAAACTTGTATTTCCAAAGAAGTGAGTGGGAGCACTACAGAATTTCTGATGAGTATATGTTGTTGACATATTGTTGATTGGAAATGATGTAGAATTTCTGGAAAGCATATGGGGTTATTTGAAAAGTGTTTTTCAATGGAAAACCTGGATTAAGCTACTTGAACATTGAGCATCAAGATCAATAAGGATAGATCAAAAAAGCTTAATAGTAGTTTCAAATGAATACATACCGTGACAAGATCTTGAAGGAGTTCAAAATAGATCAGCAAACAAGGAGTTCTTGGTTGTGTTATAAGGTGTGAGTATTGAGTAAGACTCAAGACCTGACCACGGCAGAAGAGAGAGAAAGGACGAAGGTCGTCCCCTATGCTTTAGACATAGGCTCTACAATATGCTATGCTGTGTACCGCACCTGAAGCGATCCTTGCCATGAGTCAGTCAAGGGGTACAAGAGTGATCCAGGAATCGATCACAGTACAGCAGTCAAAGGTATCCTTAGTAACTAGTGGACTAAGGAATTTTCTCGATTATGGAGGTGGTAAAAGAGTTCATTGTAAAGGGTTATGTCGATGCAAACTTTAACACTAATCTGGATGATTCTGAGTAGTAAACCGGATTCGTATCGTAGAGCAGTTATTTGGAATAGTTCCAAATAGCATTTGGTAGCTGCATTTATGAGATGATGTAGAGATTTGTAAAGCACACACGGATCTGAAAGGTTCAGACCCGTTGACTAATAACCTCTCTCACAAGCAAGATATGATCAAACCCCATGGGTGTTGGAATCATTACAATCACATAGTGATGTGAACTAGATTATTGACTCTAGTGCAAGTGGGAGACTGTTGGAAATATGCCCTAGAGGCAATAATAAAATGGTTATTATTATATTTCCTTGTTCATGATAATTGTCTATTGTTCATGCTATAATTGTATTAACTGGAAACCGTAATACATGTGTGAATACATAGACCACACCATGTCCCTAGTAAGCCTCTAGTTGACTAGCTCGTTGATCAATATATGGTTATGGTTTCCTGACCAAGGACATTGGATGTCATTGATAACGGGATCACGTCATTAGGAGAATGATGTGATGGACAAGACCCAATCCTAAGCATAGCACAAGATCGTGTAGTTCGTTTGCTAAGAGCTTTTTTTAATGTCAAGTATCATTTCCTTAGACCATGAGATTATGCAACTCCCGGATACCGTAGGAATGCTTTGAGTGTACCAAATGTCACAACATAACTGGGTGGCTATAAAGTTGCACTACAGGTATCTCTGAAAGTGTCTGTTGGGTTGGCTCAAATCGAGACTGGGATTTGTCACTCCGTATGACGAAGAGGTATCTCTGGGCCCACTCGGTAATGCATCATCATAATGAGCTCAATGTGACTAAGGAGTTAGTCACGGGATCATGCGTTACGGAATGAGTAAAGAGACTTGTCGGTAATGATATTGAACGAGGTATTGGGATACCGATGATCGAATCTCGGGCAAGTAACATACCGGTGGACAAAGGGAATGGTATACGAGATTGATTGAATCCCCGACATCGTGGTTCATCCGATTAGATCATCATGGAACATGTGGGAGCCAACATGGGTATCCAGATCTTGCTGTTGGTTATTGGCTGGAGAACGTCACGGTCATGTCTACATGGTTCCCGAACCCGTAGGGTCTACACACTTAAGGTTTAGTGACGCTAGAGTTGTTATGGGAAATAGTATGTGGTTACCGAAGGTTGTTCGGAGTCCTGGATGAGATCCTGTACATGATGAGGAACTCCGGAATGGTCTGGAGGTGAAGATCGATATATTGGACGAAGGGTATTGGAGTCCGGATTTGTTCCGGGGGAACCGGGTGACGACTAGCGTGTCCGAAAGGGGTTTCGGAGGCCCCGACAAGCGTTGGGGGGCCTTATGGGCCAAGGGGATGGGGCACTTCAGCCCACTAAGGGGCTGTGCACCCCTCCCACCCATCTCACGTAACCTGGAGAGGTGGGGGAGCCCCCCCTAGGGCAGCTGCCCCTCCCGGCTTGGGGGGCAAGTTTCTTAGGGGTGGGGGCGCCCAAACCCATCTAGGGTTTCCCCTGTAGCCGCCGCCGCTCCCCTAGGGAAACCCTAGGGCGCCTCCTCCTCCCCCCTTCCCCCTATATATAGTGAGGGAGAGAGAGGGCAGCCGCAACCCTTCCCCTGGCGCAGCCCCTCCCTCCTCCAACACCTCCTCCTCTTCCGTAGTGCTTGGCGAAGCCCTACAGGAGAACCACAAGCTCCACCACCACGCCGTCGTGCTGCCGGAGCTCTCCCTCAATTTCTCCTCTCTCCTTGCTGGATCAAGAACGAGGAGACGTCCCCGGGCTGTACGTGTGTTGAACGCGGAGGCGCCGTCCGTTCGGCGCTAGATCGGATCTTCCGCGATTTGAATCACCGCGAGTACGACTCCATCAACCGCGTTCTTGTAACGCTTCCTCTTAGCGATCTTCAAGGGTATGAAGATGCACTCCCTTCTCTCTCTTGTTTCTAGCATCTCCTAGATTGATCTTGGTGACATGTAGTAAAATTTTGAATTATTGCTACATTCTCCAACAGTAAACACTAAACAGGATGAGATGATATAACTATATGATGTCTTTATTAAATGGGTTGCCATGCCATAATTCAGATAGATGCTGTCTATGTACTATGTAGACATGATGGCATGATATAATTCAAATATATGATTTATATAGTAAGCAAGTAACCAGATGGCAATCCATATATGATGTAAAAACTAAGCAATGCAAGACAACATGCATGACATGGGTAATATAACCCTTCCAAGTTTGAGCATAGACCTCAGGGGGGAAATAGGACTGGTCATCTGTCTCTGATTCCTCCTCTGATGAGCTCTCTGTAACCAGCAAGATGTCTGCTTCAGCAGGTAGCATTATCTGCTCTGAATACCATGTTTTCACTCCAGATACTTCCATCACCGCTTCAAATGGCTGATGCACAGGAAGAGTAGTTGAATATACAAACGTTGTCGACAAATGGAACACGTAATAAAAAAATGATAGCATGATATAATTCACATACATTATGATTGGCTAAACAACATGGCATTGCATAATTCACATATATAATGCCTTTGCAACAAGATAGCATTGCATAATTCACATATATAATGTCTTGCAACAAGATGACAATGCATAATTCACATATATGGTAATTAGACACTAAACATGTGGCATTCACACAAAGCATGTCTAAACTAATCAAATGACATAGCAATGCAAGACACCATACGCACGATATGAGCAACATAACCCTGCCAAGTTAGAGCATACACCTTGGGGGAGGGGGGGAATAGGACTGGTCATCTGTCTCTGAATCCTCCTCTGAGGAGCTATCCGTAACCAATGAGATATGCGCTTCATCAGATAGCATAGTCTGCTCTAAAGACCTGTTTTTTACTCCAGAATTTTCCATCAACATGTCAAATGGCTGATGCACATGAAGAGCAGTTGAATGTACTAACATTGTTGACAAATGTAATGCGTAACAAAAAAAAGGATGGCCTGATATAATTTACATATAAGATGACTGGCTAAGCAGGATGCATTGCAAAATTCACATATATGATGCCTGGCTAACCAAGATGGCATTGCATAATTCACATAAACGATGAATAAACTAAACAGATGGCATTCACACAAAGGATGCCTAAACTAAGCAGATGACATATTTGATGTATAAAGTAAGCAATGCAAGGCACCATATGCATGATATAACAAACATCAGCATGCCAAGTTAGAGTGAAGACCTCAGGGGGTAAATAGGAGTGGTCTTCTCCTTATGAATCCCCCTTAGAACAGATATCTTCCTCTTGATTACAATCCGAAATGGGTGAAGGGGGAGGGGGCTGCCTTTGTGCCTACCATGGAGCGACGTCTGCATGAAATTTTATTGCCACGCAAGGCTTGTCTCTTTTGCTCTACATGTTCAGTTCCATTATTTACAATAACTGTCATGCATAGGAACAAAACATAGTGAGATTATGTAAGGAGTGCATGCAGAAATCCAGAGTGATGGTAGCAACTTGTGGATAGACCCAAAACCAATAATAGCAGGCAGATAATGGCTTCAGTTAAAAAATACAGATAATGGCTTCTTTACTATTTGTTTCCCACCCAACATGAAACTCATAGTAGACACCAGAGATTAACTAGATAGTAGATAGATACTATTAATTGTGGCCCCGATATGAACCCCACAACCATTTAAAAACTCAAGTTTGACCATTAGTTTGGAGCTGACTCAGAGTCTAATCGGTGAACAGGATGATAAAATAGCATGTAATATTAAGCGTTGCATAACGTAAGCAGACACGAAAGAGTGCGACCTCTCTTGCGGACCCGTGTAGTCCTCGAGGTCATTTGCTCGGTTGATGATGGTAATGCAATTTTCATGGCTCGGGCAGCGGGGAAGAAGATTTGAGGCAGCGAAAGACAGTTTGGAGGCCGGATCCCTGCTAACCCTTCTGCCGTTGGAGCAGCTGAGCTGGGGTGGACGACGGCGCAGCAGGAGCGGTACAAACCACACAAGGTTTTCTTTGACAACTATCCGTAAGAGAAGTAATTCTTGAAGGGCTCATTTGAATTGGAGGGTTCCAACAATGCAGGGATAGGAAATAGATAGGAATAGGATAGGAATGCACGTGCAAAACAGAGAATTTAAAAGCACATGATTTCTGCGAATCTGGGTGTTTGATTCACAAGAATTGGAAGATCACAGGATGCAAAGAAGCATGGTGAGATTAAGTCAAACCACAAGAAAATGTACAGTTATAATGCTAATATGCTACTATCTCTTAGTCTTGTGCTTCATGAATAGGAATTTGAAAAGGAGGAGAAGTGGAAATTAAAATTCCTACGGTTTTTCTTTCAAGGAGACACTAAAGGAACAAATCCTATAGTTTTCCTTTGCTCCATTCCTTTGAACCAAATTCATGAATAGTAGTACCATAGGAAACTTTCCAATTCCTATGTTTTTCATTCACTTTTCCTTTCAAGCACTGGCGATTCTAGTAGGCAGGCTTGAGCAAGGAAAAGCCTACACTAAAAAAATGTTTTTGTGCTACTTCTATTACTTTGGACCCAGGCCACTGCCCTACTAGATCAACTCCCAGGCCCATCAACAAATGCACAGCTCAAACGCGCAGAGATAAATAATGATGGCGTTCAAGAGAGTCCATCACGGATAGCTAAGTTGCCTGGTACCTCACTGCTTGTCATATAGTAGGATAAAATAATCGTATTTCACGTTACTACATGTGCTCAGTGGACAATATATATAACATGTAGAGTAAAAAAGAGATGCAACAACTGTACAACCTCTTTGGCGAAGCCATGTCGATCTCAGCGTGATTGGGTTGGCCGGTGAGGATGCTCCGGCTGACTTGGCTGTTGGAGAAGGGAAGAAGATCTTAGTTGTCTGGAGATGGAGCCCGAGGTACTGCTCCGCTGTGATGGAGGGTTTCGTCGTTGGAGCAGCTCCGATGAGTTGTACGACGCCGAGGCTGAAGCAAGACAAGAGAGACAACGTTGACCTGAGTGGAATTCTAATAGCATCTCCAATAGATGATGTAAAATACATAACCACAAAGTGCTAGATGTAAAATACATCAACCGCTCATCTCTGAACTTAACTGTCGAAAATGAATTTAACTGTCAAAACTGAACTTAACTGTCGAAACTGAACTTTGTTGTCGAAACTGATTTTTACTGTCCAAACTAAACACACTAGAGGTGAGGCTACACGTCAGTCGACTGACTTTTTCATCTTTGGTCAGTCGATTTTGCAGCCGTTGGATACGAAATCAAGGGCATGCAGTTCATCTTCAACCTCCACCCCCCTGAGCCGCTAGCCCCCAACGGCCAAACAGCCGCTCCCCGCTGCCTGCGACCGGCGGTGC